>NC_143037.1:37095000-37210000 GCF_057628025.1 Oncorhynchus mykiss
CTTGCTGTTTGGAGTTTTAGGCTGGGTTTCTGTACAGCACTTTGTGACATCAGCTGATGTAAGAAGGGCTTTATAAATAAACTTGATTTGAATATGCCGTGGACATGTTTGAGGTTGAGTTTACTAACAGAATGTTGAGAATGTATAGAGAGGACACTGTTGTGCAGACCAAGGCTGGGTCCAAATACTTTGAAATGGTTTCCTTTACCCATTTCCACTGTCCTTCCCTCACTCACAGTTAAACTGATAGATCCACTAAAATGGACTACAATGGAATTAGCAGATTTATTGCTATGTGACATCCAGGTTGCCATTGACAGAAAGGTGTGTGGTGGCCTAGCTAGAAACCCCCCTCCCAAAGAGAAAAGATCCCTCTTATCAGAGCTCGGATAATTTCATCATTACTTCACGTTGGACCGCAGAAATCAAACACAGTCTGTTTTTATTTGTGCAGTTATGTCATGAGAAAGGCTCATGGATGAAATTGCTTTTCCCCCCACACATCTCCAGGCACTTTTCCCCCCACTCCATCTCTCTTCTGCTGCTCAGGATATCTACTGAAGGCCCGGCATTGTTGCATAATTCATAAATCTCCTTTGACCTTTGTAAAAATAATAATTTCATAATGTATTCCCTGTTAAAAATAACAAATCTTGAAATGTGCTTAGCTGGCTGGAGGCTTTACACTCTGATGCCAGTCCAAAATCCCACTTGAGTTGAACTCAGAATAATAATGAGATTGGCATTACTGCCTGCCTGTCCATCTAATTTTCTCACCCAAAGCACATGTTGACATTCCAGCTTTACATTAGTCCTGAACTCATAGTTATCTGTGGAGGTACTCGTATGTTAGATGTGTGCCCTACACGAGTTCTCATTAAGCTATGGCTTGAATTATAAAGGCCCCAGTTCATACTGCACAGACAACTCCTAATTTATATTTATAATTCAACCATCCAAGAGTAACTACATAAGGTTTGTTAGGAGTCATTAACACTTTAATAAGCATGAGTAAAATTTATGTTATTGACATACCGTGTGCAGTAAGCGTCGATCAATATTTAGGTAGTGCTTATAATGCCGTTATGCATTGCTTATGAAGCCGTTAAGTAATCCTTATGTTGTTTCGACGGAAGGAGATGGATTCCACGGAGACAGGCGACAGAGTCAGGTCTGTTTGACATTTTATTTCATGGTGGTAGGAACAAAAGACAAAGGTAATAAAGTTAGTAATGGTCAGGTCATGCCACTCTTACTCGGTGCACTGCCCTTCAGGAGCGTCTAAATCAAACAGTAGTTTAGAGGCCAGTCGATAGGGGAATCCACATGAAGACATAAAGGAACAGAAAATAGATTCAAACAGTAAATAGTACCTTTTCTGTAAAAGCCAGAGGCAGACATTTTTGAGGCTCTCCGATGACTTGTATGAGTATTATTATGAATTTAATTATTACATATTAATTTACACCATGGGGTTGATGAGGCTAGGATGCTGGCTAAAATAAGAGCACAATGACTTTGTCAACCGGTGAGCCGTTGAACTGTTTTAAGGCAATTCATAGACAGTTGCAACTACCCCGACATTAGATTGTGCCCGTCTTACTCTTGAGCCAGTGTCACTTCTGAGTGTCAATAACACAGGACACATTCCACAACTACTGGAATAGGTCCAATTCAACAGTAATACAACATAGAAATGCAGTGGTGTAGACCATACATAAGCACACACGGTTACTGGTCTTAGCTTTGGAAACTAGTCCTTGATTTGACTCAAAAGTCATATGCTTCAATGCTCTTCCCCTTCCCTTTCCTTCCCCATTGACATAAGAACATAATTATTGTGTGTAGTGAACAGACAAGTCAGACTTCTTGGTTCCAGTGTATAGTACTAAAAACATAACCTCCACAGTTTTACACAATGCTAAATTTACACGTACAAAATGGCCGCCTTTGTTTCAGAAGGGGGAAATATGAAGTGAACAATATTGCCAAGTATCTTATGTATCAAAACAGAGTGGGTTTATGCCAGTTTTTGGATGTTGCAGAATTCATCTTAATACAAACCCATGTATTAGTATGTTTATTTGCAATTGCAATTATGTTTGCGATTTTTCTTTACATTTTGCCGCCCAATATCCCAACTTATCACATTATCCCCTTTCCAACAGCAAGAGTTTATGTTATTTTAATGCAAGAGTATAAACCAGTTTTCCTTTCAATTTGAGACATTTTTTTTTACTCTGAAGTTTGAAAGATTGAAGAATTTTATTGATGACTGAACATTCCATGACTGAGCATTGAAGGGTCCCACTGCCCACCTGGTATGACATCTCTCCTCTTCCTCTATTTAGCCGTATCTTACAGCTCCTCCATCAGGCCAGATGTGGTAAAAACAACAACTTGTTCTCTTACACCATAAAAAAAGGACCCAGCCAAATGAAATAGTTCTACAAGCTCAGTGAAATCAGGTGAGAGTAAAATAATCCACTTGACCGCTGACACGTTCGCCTCAGAAAATGAAAAGATCTGGCAAAACTAAAACAAAACAAAATCAACATCGCAGAAACCGCATGCAACTAGTGGTCATTGTTAGCTTTACTGATTGCAAAATAGAATATGCACAATACATGAGAAGCACAATACATGAGAAGAGAACCAATCTTACATATTCACAGTCTCAGGTATTTATATACTCTATATTTATTACATTTATTTATGTAAATTATTATTACATTTCTTGATTAATGGATGTTTTGAAATTATGATATGTAAGTTGTTCTGGAATGCATGGCACTTCGTCTTTGTTCAAAAATGAGACTTAGTCATTGGTTCAGAGCCAACTGAGAGTATTTGCGCTGTATGAGGAGTTAGAAGAGTTTGATCAGGCGGTTTCCGAAACTCAGTCTTAACTAATATGGAATAAACTTGTGTCCTATCAGGGGCAAGCAGAGGGTTCTATGAAACCAGAGTTGTGTTCATGAGGCACCAATAAGACAGGCTTGTTTTCGTTGCAAAATGTTGTAAAACATTTTGTAACAGTGTGCTCTAATGAACATGACACAGGTATCTGCAGTATGTCTACTGCATTTGCCTCACACGGGAATGTTTGTATGTAGAGTTAGGGTTATGTCTATAGGCTGTGTTGGGTGGTAGTGACTGATATGACACCAAGACGAGGCAATAATAGAGAGGACCAATGTGGTTCACCAGTGTTCAAGCAATGCGCGTTTGTTTGAAAATAACAAATACAATTAATGCAACTTTCGCTTGTCTTGCAACGCCACACAAATGTACGCATATACGCAAGGTATTTACACCGGCCTTTCAGGAGGGGGATAATGAATGAACGGGAGGCGTAGATAAACAAACAAAAAAAATACAGTATAACAAAACAAAATAAAACAAATTTAAACGATGTATTATTTTTTTCCAATATAAAAAGCGATGACAATTATACAAAAATAGAACTTAATTACAGCATTAGACATGTAGTTTATGAAGGGGGTGGTTTAGCCAGGCTATTTTTTGTCCTCAGCGGCGGAACAGTGTAATATTTTGGGGCTATTGAGGGCGTCCTCCACCAGGTGAAGCCCCATGCCGTCCACCACCACATTCTTTACACAGCCAACGAAGCCCGTGCTGTAGGCCTTAGGCAGCCTGTGGGCCACCATCAACTCCTCCAAGCCACCTGGAGACAGAACGAGAGAGAGAGAAGGGAAGAGAAGGAGGGCGCTTTAGAACAGTGTCTGAGGTGCATGGACAGACACACAACAAATGCATGCACCCCAGCACTCCCACAGATTGAGGTCACGTCCTTGCATCTCCCATAAAGCAGCATGTGTCCTGCCACAAAGGATAACTAACTGCTGTAAAGTACTGTGTAATGTTGACACTGGCAGTAGATGATGAGAGAGAGACATGTAGCTCTGGTGAACAGGAACGAACTGCATATCAAACAGGTGGTCCTTTCTGGAGGCCTGCTCGAGCAGTACAGTCACTAGAAATCACCATTCACTCCAAGGGGAGCCCGTCTTCTGATAGATTCACCTGGATTTATCTTTCTCTCGTTTTCTGTCTCTCATTCATTCCAAGGGGAGCCCGTCTTCTGATAATTCACCTGGATTTATCTTTCTCTCGTTTTCTGTTTCTCATTCTCTATCAAACACTTTCACACACTCTTTGCCTATATCTCTTTCCCTCTCAAAGACACTATTTTCCACTTATTTCCTTTCTCTTCCCTCTCCTGCTTTTGTCCCTGTTTCATCTGCTGCCCCGAGTTGGCCTTTCCGTCAAGCTCTTTCCCCCTTCTCTCTGTCCCCTCTAATCGGATTGCGTGCCTCTGAATCGGGGATCGACAGGGCTAATTTTATGCGAGTAAAAGATTAATTAATGATGAGCAGTGAAAGAGAAGGATTTAAAAGCGAGGAGCTGCTTGATGTGAGGCCTGCTGAAAGGATAATGTATTCTAGCTGTGGGGCGTGCTCGGCACCTGTTTGGAACCGCAGCGGTGTGTATGTGTGGTGTGTCAGTGTGTGTGTGCGTGTGTGTGTGAGAAAGAGAGGGATTATGTGTGTCCTTCCACCTGCTGGCTCTCCTAACTCAAAACACCCACACATACCTTCCCAACACCTTACACGACCAAATGCATTTCAAGGAAAAAAAATTCTACCAGCGCCATTTCCCCAGAATATTCAATCTATCAGCGTGTGCTACTTCAAAAGCCATTTCGCTGAGCGAAGTTCAGGTCAAATGGAACTCAAAAAGATAACAGGCAGACTTCTTTGGTCGTTTCAAATTCCAGAGAAAAGAAAACTTTTGAGTTTAGTCAGATTGCTTTTCATTTCTCAAATCAATACCAGAATAGAGTTGGACACTCTTTCCAGACCGTCATCTTACATTTATGACCAATTATTTTCATGCCAGCGAGTTCTCTCACATCCACTGCAATGCATAGTGAGCACATTCCTCATTTCTGGCACACACCTACCATTGTTACAGATGGAAATGTACTGTGTGTGTCAAATTTCAGGTTAACCCTATGTGTTGCTCAACAGTACCTTGGTCACTAGTCCATGTCCGTTACACTATCAGAGGGAAGTTAGACCAAGTATTATCAGCGTTTACTCACTTGCTGTTTCTAAAAACAACATTTTAGTGTCTGACGGATTGATGTATGGAGGACTCATGACTGCATGGCCAGGCACGACTCCAACACCATCATCATGTTTTCCGATGACACAACAGTGGCAGCCCTGATCACCTGGTATGGCAACTGCTCGGCCTCCGAGCGCAAGGCACTACAGAGGGTAGTGTGATTGGTCTAGTATATCACTGGGGCCAAGCTTCTTTCCATCCAGGACCTCTAAACCAGGCGGTGTCAGAGGATGGCCCTAAACATTTTCAAAGACTCCAGCCCTCTAGTCATAGAGTGTTCTCTCTGCTGCTGCATGGCAAGCAGTACCAGAGCACAGAGTCTAAGTCCAAAAGTATTCTCAACAGCTTCTACCCCAAAGCCATAAGGCTCCTGAACAGCAAATCAAAGGGCTTCCCAGACGATTTGCATTGCCCCCTATCTTTTATGCTGCTGCTCTGTTTATTATCTATGCATTGTCACTTTAACTCTACCTACATGAACATATTACCTCCATTACCTTGACTAACCGGTGCCCCCGCACATTGACTCTGTACCGGTACCCCCTGTATATAGCCTCGCTATTGTTATTTTACTGCTGCTGTGTAATTATTTGTTACTTTTATTTTTCTATTTACAGTTGAATTTGGAAGTTTACATACACCTTAGCCAAATACATTTAAACTCAGTTTTTCACAATTCCTGACATTTAATCCTAGCAAAAATTCCCTGTCTTTGGTCAGTTAGGATCACCACTTTATTTTAAGAATATGAAATGTCAGAATAATAGTAGAGTGATTTATTTCAGCTTTTATTTCTTTCATCACATTCCCAGTGGGTCAGTTTACATACACTCAAATAGTATTTGGTAGCATTGCCTTTAAATTGTTTAACCTGGGTCAAATGTTTCAGGTAGCCTTCCACAAGCTTCCCACAGTAATGTGGATGAATTTTGGCCCATTCCTCCTGACAGAGCTGGTGTAACTGAGGCAGGTTTGTAGGCCTCCTTGTTCGCACACTTTCAGTTCTGCCCACAAATGTTCTATAGGATTGAGGTCAGGGCTTTGTGATGGCCACTCCAATACCTTGACTCTGTTGTCCTTCAGCTATTTTGCCACAACTTTGGAAGTATGCTTGGGGTCATTGTCCATTTGGAAGACCCATTTGCAACCAAGCTTTCACTTCCTGACTGATGTCTTGAGATGTTGCTTCAATATATCCACATAATTTCCCCTCTTCATTATTTTGTGAAGTCCACCAGTCCCTCCTGCAGCAAAGCACCCCCACAACATGATGCTGCCACCCCTGTGCTTCATGGTTAGGATGGTGTCCTTCAACTTGCAAGCCTCCTCCTTTTTCCTCCAAACATAGCAATGGTCATTATGGCCAAACAGTTCTATTTTCATTTCATCAGACCAGAGGACATTTCTCCAAAAAGTACAATCTTTGTCCCAATGTGCAGTTGCAAACCGTAGTCTGGCTTTTTTATAGCAGTTTTGGAGCAGTGGCTTCTTCCTTGCTGAGCGGTCTTTCAGGTTATGTCGATATGGGACTCGTTTTACTGCGGATATAGATACTTTTGATTTTCCCATGATGTCAAGCAAAGAGGCACTGAGTTTGAGGGTAGGCCTTGAAATACATTCACATGTACACCTCCAATTGACTCAAATGATGTCAATTAGCCTATCAGAAGCTTCTAAAGCCATGACATCATTTTCTGGAATTTTCCAAGCTGTTTAAAGGCACAGTCACCTTAGTGTATGTAAACTTCTGACTCACTGGAATTGTGATACAGTGAATTATACGTGAAATAATCTGTCTGTAAACAATTGTTGGAAAAATTACTTGTGTCATGCACAAAGTAGGTGTCCTAACCGACTTGCCACAACTGTAGTTTGTTAACAAGAAATTTGTGGAATGGTTGAAAAACTAGTTTTAATGACTCCAACCTAAGTGTATGTAAACTTCCGACTTCAACTGTATCTATTTTTTACTTAACACTTTGTTTCCTTAAAACTGCATTGTTGGTTAAGGGCGCATGCGACAAATAAACATTTATTTGATTTGTCTGTCTGTCGTGTGTCTGCATGTGTGCATTCCCATCTGGGTGTGTGTATGTTTGTACACCTGTGTCTGCCTCTGTGTGTCTGTTTCACTGTGTTTTAAACCTAAGACCTGTTGCGGGCTTATTAATCCACCTACCCAACCAGAGAGCTCCGTCTGTGTCCAGCTGAGTGGCTGTCAGGGGCGACGATCCCGTGACTGCTGCCTCGTTGCCCACCTGGAGAGATCCGTCCCTACGTGCTCTGAGAGAGGAGGGGGCAGAAAGGGGGAAGGTAGAGGGAGAGGTGGGAGATAGGGAGAGAAAGAGGGAGTTGTTTACTGGCTTGTAGTAAAAATTAAGTCAGATGGCTATGTGCTTAGCAGGTGATTGAGCGAAGGGGGAGAGAGTGAGTGCATCCGATATCACTAATATAAATATTCACTTAGGGCTAAATCCTAACTTCCCCCCAAGTCAAAGTTAGTCAAGTTGAAGTTAGGATTTACGCTAAAGCAAAATCACAAATACAAGCTATCCTGTTGAATGTCCCGTTAGCCGTCGCCTTACCTGCTGGCCTTGACGCAGATCCAACTGTTAGTGTTGACGCGCACCGTCGAGTGAAGCACCACAGGCTTGGAGCCCAGGTCATAGGTCATCTGCACGCGGCCATCCACAATGGCCAGGGCGATATAGTCAGAGCGCTCCACGCCCTTGCCGCTCCACAGCACCAGGCCCTGTGTGGCCTCCGTCTTGATGCTCAGCTCAAATTTGTTCACTAGCAGGGCCTTCTCACTGCAGGGCAGGGGGAGGAGATTTAGAATGACTTATATTATTGGAGAGCAGAGTAAGTGAGGTGATTGTGAACTGTGAAGTAGTCAACGTTTGCATACTGGCTGTGTTGCTTGTACGTATGAACCCCAGAGAGGTGATTCAAGGTTGATAGTGATGGGATGCATTCTAAATGGTTACCAGTGATGGCTGTGTCCCAATACACTTCACTGGTTTCCTAATTCCTTGTCTAGCTTCCTTCATGACAACTGATCTGAAAGCACTTGAGAGGGTCATGTGAGAAACCTCTCAGGCCTCTCTCTCTCTCTCTCTCTCTCTCTCTCTCTCTCTCTCTCTCTCTCTCTCTCTCTCTCTCTCTCTCTCTCTCTCTCTCTCTCTCTCTCTCTCTCTCTCTCTCTCTCTCTCTCTCTCTCTCTCTCTCTCTCTCTCTCTCTCTCTCTCTCTCTCGTTAGGTGGTGGTTGAGGCGGGGGACTGAGGCAGGATTCTGGGGGGTTCGGTGCTGTTTGATCTCAGTCTCTGGACTGCCTGTGCTGCGGGGGAGTCAGGGAGCTGGGGAGAGGGGTGGAGACTGGGACATCCTGGGCCTTCCTATGGGGAGCGCTGCATCTCACTGCCACAGCTGTCTCTACTCTGTGAGTGGGCTGCTGCTCAGAGCCTAGCTGGTGTGGTGGTTTGCATATATACACACACACACACACACACACACACACACACACACACACACACACACACACACATCCATGTATGCACACATGCACACAGCTCCATTTGGTACAGACCTCAAACAAAAAGACTCCAGAAAGGAAGCTATTTTTAAACAGCTCCTTTATTCTCCATTGTTTCCTTCAAGAGATGGATATCAAGAGAATCATGCCTATGTGTTTGTGGTGTGTGTGTCACTAATCGGTATCGCTGTAATGTACTGTGAAGTCGACAAGGTACAACAACTTTTTTTTTTGACAAACAGGCAAAGCACACAGAACAGAGAGCACACAACACAACACAGAACAGAGAGCACACAACACAACACAGAACAGAGAGCACACAACACAACACAGAACAGAGAGCACACAACACAGAACAGAGAGCACACAACACAGAACAGAGAGCACACAACACAGAACAGAGAGCACACAACACAGAACAGAGAGCACACAACACAACACAAAACCCAGATCACACAAGACAGACATGACATGTACACGACACAAGTCTGCTCAGCAAACAGACAGAGTCTTATGGGAGCACAGGGGGTTATCCACAAACGGGCAGAAGGAGAGGAGAAAAGGAAGAAAAGAGAAAATGACCCTTGACTACGTATAAATAAAGTTGATTTGATCCTCTCATTGGGCCGGCCAAAAGTGGTGCTACTGCTAATGAGCTAACGGTGGTGAAGAGACTGGACGGATTGTTTAAACGTAATAATTTTTTAAGTCTTTTCATTTAGTTTCTGTTCAGGTATGGCCAACCGAACTTGACGCATGTTTAGTATTCGACCCAGCAGAGAGGAAGGAGTGAAACGTTTCTACATTTGGATTTGAGATTTCCAAAGCATAACTAATCTTTCTAAAATACACCATTTAAATTCACTCAAGCACAAATGCACAAAACAGAATGACTAATGAATTTAGAGTCATAGAAATCCTTTAGACAAACAGTAACAAAACACATACAATATTTGGACTCCTTTCCCCTTGCCTGGGTAGGAGGTTCAATAAATCCTCAACAGCCTGGGTAGGAGGTTCAATAAATCCTCAACAGCCTGGGTAGGAGGTTCAATAAATCCTCAACAGCCTGGGTAGGAGGTTCAATAAATCCTCAACAGCCTGGGTTATGAGGTTCAATAAATCTTCAACAGCCTGGGTAGGAGGTTCAATAAATCCTCAACAGCCTGGGTTATGAGGTTCAATAAATCCTCAACAGCCTGGGTAGGAGGTTCAATAAATCCTCAACAGCCTGGTTATGAGGTTGAATAAATCCTCAACAGGATGGATTTTCAGAAAGAATAAGGTCCTCAGACTAAGGATATATTATACTGTATTTATACTATACTGACTAGTCTTAATTATGTCTCGGACTCCTGGTTGCATAATACATTTCCAAGAAGGGACAACGTTTGAATTTAACTGAATTAAGAATTTGATGTGAAACAATACATGATTTCAAATGCAACCAAGTTGTCTTACTTTGGGGTTTACTTACTGGATTTGATTAATATTATGGAGTAGCGTCTTCTATGCTTCTTTTATTCCTTTTTGAATAAGTCTGAAAAAGGGCTGTGCACCCCATTGCCTTTAGGTGGGAGAAGTAAACAGAGCATTGCTAAACTTGTAAGGAAAACATTGCATAGAGATTGCAAGGTTGGATGGCTCGTTTGGCTGCTAGGGCTAGATATGATTGGGGACTGAGCTCTGCTGTCTTAATAGACCCGGGTGCGATTGCAACAGCTTATGGGGATCCAGATAAACAAATTACAATATAATACTGTCTCTATACGTGGCCCAGTATATAGGTAAGTATAGAGAAGTCTGGCCCTCCAATAATTTCTCTATGGGTCCCAGTGTACAGAGTAGTGTGGCCCTATTATACTTCTCTAAATGGGGCCGAGAGTATTGAACTGTGGCTCTCCAATACTGTTTCTATGGGGCACTTTCTGACCCTTGAGTAGTGAGAAGTTAGGCTGCCAACCTGAGGGGGGTTGTGTCGGGGTGGGATGCAGAAGGGTGGGGAGGCAGCATGCTAGCGATTGGTTGGACAGCGCTGGCTACAGGCTCCAGGACACTCACCTCTGTTCCGACGGGTTCTCCAGTGACTCTGGACTTTAAGGGAGCAGGGGAGAGAATGGAAGGGCGTGCAATAAGCGGACGGAGGGAGGTGGAAGGAGGACCCACAAGGAACCTTACAGGGTGATGTACTATATAGCATCGTCCAGCATAGACAAGAGCCTCAGTGATCAGGGAGATGTGTTGAACAGAGTAAGTTGTTGCCCGGGAGATGGGAAAACATGTCTAGCTACCTTCCATGGTCCATACTAGCATACTAGCCAATGCATTACTACATTCTAGGTAGTATGAACACAGGAAATAGAACACATTATGAGTTTGGCTCTGGAGCTGTGATCACAGAATCATGGCTCTCTCTGGATATTATGTTCCCATCCATACAGCCAGCTGGGTTCTCAGTACATTGTGCTGATAGAGAACTCTCTGGGAAGAAGAAAGGCGGAGGGGTATGTTTCATGATTAACTACTCATGGTGTGATTGTGGGAACGTACAGGAACTCAAGTCCTTTTGTTCACCGACCTAGAATACCTCACAATCAATGCCGACCGCATTACCTCCTTAGAATTTTCTTTGGTTATCGTCACAGCCGTGTAAATTCCCCCTCTAGCCGATACATGACAGCTCTCAAAGAACTACACTGGACCATGTGCAAACTGGAAACTGCATAACCTGGGGGACATTTATTAAAGCTGGGAATTTGAATAAAGCAAATCTGAGGAAAACACTACCGAAGTTTTACCAACACATTGCCTGCAGAAATCCTCTCCCTTCCAGGATGGCTACAAGGCTCTCCCCTCAACTCCCTTCGGCAACTCCCTTTCGCTCCTCCCTCCCTATAAGCAGAAACTCAAACAGGAAATACCTGTGCTAAGGTTTATTCAATGCTGGTCTGACCAAGACTGTTTTGATCACGCGGACTGGGACATGTTCCGGGTTGCTTCTAGAATAACATTGACGTGTACACTGACAAGGTGACTGAGTTCATCAAGAAGTGTATGGGGGATTTTGTTCCCACTGTGACCACTGCATTTAACCACAGCAAGGTGACTGGGAATATGGTAGGTTATAAACAGTCCAGTTATGCCCTCCGTAAGGCAATCAAACAGGCAGAACGTCAGTACAGAGACTAAGTGGAGTTGCAATTTAACGGCTCAGACACAAGATGTATGTGGCAGGGACTCCAAAAAATAATGTATTATAAAGAGAAAACCAGCCACACCGCGGACAGCATGTTAACCCTTGAAAGGCTGCCAGCCCAGATGGCATCCCGAGCCGCATCCTCAGAGCAGGCGCAGACCTGCTAGCTGGAGTGTTTATGGACATATTCAACCTCTTCCTATCTCAGTCTGCTGTCCCCATATGCTTCAAGATGTCCACCATTGTATCTGTTCCCAAGAAAGCTAAGGTAACTGAACTAAATGACTATCGCCCCGTAGCACACTTCCGTCATCATGAAGTGCTTTGAGAGACTAGTTAAGGATCATGTCACCTTCACCGACAGCCTAGACCCACTGCAATTTACATATTGCCCCAATAGATTTACGGATGATGCCATCGCACTACACACTGCCCTATCCCATCTTACCTAATGTATGTAAGAATACTGATCATTGACTACAGCTCAGCCTTCAACACCATAGTATCCTCCGAGCTCATCATTAAGCTCGGGGTCCTGGGTCTGAACCCCGCCCTGTGGAACTGGATCCTGGACTTCCTGACAGGCTGCCCCCCCAGGTGGTGAAGGTAGGCAACAACACCTCCACTACACTGAACCTCAACACAGGGGCCCCACAAAGGTGCGTCCTCAGCCTCGTTCTGTACTTCCCTCGTTTACCCATGACTGCGTGGCCACGCCTCCAACTCAACAATCAAGTTTGCAGGCGACACAAAAGTGTTAGGCCTGATTGCCAACAATGACAAGATGGCCTTACAGGGAGGAGCTGGCCCTGGTGGAGTGGTGCCAGGAAAAGTGGAATTCTGGAGATGTCATATTTTTGTTTTTATAAACTCCTGACTCGGACAATGCTCGTCCAATTATTTCTGTTTTTTAATTCTATTATTTTAGATTTCTGTGTACTGTTGTGTATTGTTAGATACTGCTGAACTGTTGGAGCTAGGAACACAAGCATTTCGCTTGTGTATGCGACCAATACAATTTGATTTGATCAGAGACACTGTAGCCCTGGTCCAGGAGCAGTAAAGCAACACAATGAGGACCACTGGGACTCTTAAGGGGAGGGCTGGGCAACAATGTCATGATTTTATGATTAATTTGCCAAACCATTTTTCTTTTGGGGATAATAACATTTTCCACTACTATAACTGAGTCTGATGACAGTGCTGTGTGTGTGTGTGTGTGTGTGTGTAGTGGCTATTATCAACTTCCTTGAGAGAAGGAAGCACCAAATGAGAAAAATGGGGAAATCGACAAAAATGGGGTCAAATATTGTATTACCAGAGACAGGGCCCTATATGATTTGGTTGCTCCAATATTGGGGCGTGAGGAAATTGACCCAAGCTTTCAGAAGAGGAATGAAGACCGATCTAGGCTACAGTAAATAGTAACAGCATCATTAGCCCAGGGTGATACAGCGCTGGTCTGTGTGTTGTAATAACATTGCTATAACATTCCTCTGAGGAATTAATTGATCAATTTATGAATCTCTGTTAAACACCAGATCATGTTGAATCGATGACACTCGCTCGGAGAGATTGGGCTGGCTCTGGTTTGGACCATAATCGCGCCCCTCGCTCTTACAGGAAGTGACAATTATTAAAGCTCCTCTGGCCAGTCCGGCTCGAAGGACCATGATTATCACTCTAACGCAGGGTTGGCCAAACTCCAAGAGGTGCACGTCTAGTTTTTAGCATAGCACTACAAAGCTGATTCAAATAATCATAAAGCTTTGATCATTGGGAAATGCTGTCCTGATGGATTTTGATACCAGCTGCAACATAGTTAGGGCTGGTCTCAAAGACGCCTCGATTTGAAGTCTTTCTTTGTCACGCCCTGGCCATAGAGAGGTTTTTATTCTCTATTTTGGTTAGGTCAGGGTGTGACTAGGGTGGGCATTCTAGTTTCCTTATTTCTATGTTAGTGTGGTTCCCAATCAGAGGCAGCTATCTATCGTTGTCTCTGAGTGGGGATCATATATAAGTTGTCATTTTCCGTTTGGGTTTGGGTGGGATGTTATTTTCTGTTTTTTTCCTGACAGAACTGTGCGCTTTCGTTTTCACCTTTTGTCATTTTGTCATCACAGTGTTTTTTGAACATTTTTTGAACACTTTCCACTTTGGTCTCATTCTGACGACAGCCGTTACATTCTTGAAAATAATTTTTAAAACATGAGACAACTCCTTAACATGTCAGCCTTCTTTTTCTCAGCATCCAACTTGATACGTATTCATAATTGCAGTTAAAGATTGAACTAAGTGTGAATGACAGGGGCTTACATGTGGATATCAAATTCTCTGGTGAATGAGCTCGACCTAAAACCAACTTCCCCGCTTAGTTTTTTTATCATATCAAATCTTTTAAGAAGTTACTTACCAAGCTAATGCCAGCAAAAAGGAAACTAACAAAGTAAGATCTAAGTGTTGCCCTGGAGGAGGCAGTAAAATAACTGATGCAGCAAGACTGAGGAAGGGGGAATATCTTGGTCCACTACCTTGCAATTAAGCCTTTACACTCGTGGGAATTGGCCTATATGGACATGGCTAAATTGACATGTTTCTTACAAAATAAATATGAAAAGCAGATAAATAAGCATGGTACAGTTTGGAGATTATGGAAAATTATTAGACCAAAGTTGACACAACAATTCCCCTGACACAAGACTGAATCCAAACATTACACAGTTGATTTTATGTGCCTTTTACATTTACTGTTCTTATCATGTAATTTGTTGACAACGAAATCAGAAAATACTCTGGATACATTCAGTAACACGATAAGAATATTAATGGAAAATGTTGGGAAGGTGCAACATAAGACAAAAATAAATTACAAGGGTTTGACTGAGAGAGCTAACTGGTGTCTCCAAGTAGCCACACACTTCTAAGTGTCCTCTTTTCCTAAGTAATTCCCATGCACTTTTATGACTCAAAGAAGAGTCTTCAACAATGTGATTTATTGAGCTCTCCTAGCTGTGCCCTTGAGGAATTAGAGCAAGCACACTTGTTTGGAACACAACCCTGCATCCCCACCATCACACGATTACTGTTGTTGTTCACGCAATCCAAAAACAGCCCATTATACAGTGCATTCGGAAAGTATTCAGACCCCTTGACTTATTCAACATCTTTTACAGTTGAAGTCAGAAGTTTACATACACTTAGGTTGGAGTCATTAAAACTCATTTTTCAACCACTCCACAAATTTCTTGTTAACAAACTATAGTTTATCGGTTAGGACATCTACTTTCTGCATGACACAAGTAATTTTCCGAATAATTGTTTACAGACAGATTATTTCTCTTATAACTCACTGTATAACAATTCCAGTGGGTCAGAAATGTACACACACTAAGTTGACTGTGCCTTTAAACAGCTGTGCCTTTAAACAGCTCCAGAAAATTATGTCATGGCTTTAGAAGCTTCTGACATGCTGATTGACATAATTTGAGTCAATTGGAGGTGTACCTGAGAATGTATTTCAAGGCCTACCTTCAAACTCAATGCCTCTTTGCTTGACATCATGGGAAAATCTAAAGAAACCAGTCAAGACCTCAGAAAAAAAATTGTGGAACTCCACAAGTCTGGTTCATCCTTGGGAGCAATTTTCAAATGCCTGAAGGTAGCACGTTCATCTGTACAAACAATAGTACGCAAGTTTAAACACCATGGGACCACACAGCCGTCATTCCGCTCAGCAAGGAGACGCATTCTGTCTCCTAGAGATGAACGTATTTTGGTGTGAAAAGTGCAAATCAATCCCAGAACAGCAGTAAAAGACCTTGTGAAGATGCTGGAGGAAACAGGTACAAAAGTATTTTTTCCACAGTAAAACGAGTCCTATATCGACATAACCTGAAAGGCAGCTCAGCAAGGAAAAAGCCGCTGCTCCAAAACCGCCATAAAAAAAGCCATACTACGGTTTGCAACTGCACATCGGGACAAAGATTGTACTTTTTGGAAAACTGTCCTCTGGTCTCACGAAACAAAAATAGAACTGTTTGGCCATAACGACCATCGTTATGTTTGGAGGGAAAAAGAGGGAGGCTTGCAAGCCGAAGAACACCATCCCAACCGTGAAGTACGGGGGTGGTATCATCATGTTGTGGGGGTGTTTTGCTGCAGGAGGGACTGGGGCACTTCACAAAATAGATGGCATCCTGATTTAGGAAAATTATGTGGATATATTGAAGCAACATCAAGACATCAGTCAGGAAGTTAAAGCTTGGTCGCAAATGGGTCTTCCAAATGGACAATGACCCCAAGCATACTTCCAAAGTTGTGGCAAAATGGCTTAAGGACAACAAAGTCAAGGTATTGGAGTGGTCATCACAAAGCCCTGACCTCAATCCTATAGAAAATGTATGGGCAGAACTGAAAAAGCGTGTGCAAGCAAGGAGGCCTACAAACCTGACTTAGTTACACCAGCTCTGTCAGGAGGAATGGGCCAAAATTCACCCAACTTATTCTGGGAAGCTTGTGGAAGGCTACCCGAAATTTTTGACCCAGGTTAAACAATTTAAAGGCAACGCTACCAAATACTAATTAAGTGTAAGTAAACTTCTGACCCACTGGGAAAGTGATGAAAGAAATCAAATCTGAAATAAATCATTCTCTCTACTATTATTCTGACATTTCATATTCTTAAAATAAAGTGGTGATCCTAACTAACCAAAGACCAAAGACCCCCTACTAGGATTAAATGTCAGGAATTGTGAAAAACTGAGTTTAAATGTATTTGGCTAAAGTCTATGTAAACTTCCGAATTCAACTGTACGTTACTGCCTTATTCTAAACTGAATTAAATTGTGTTATCCCCCTCATCAATTTACAAAAAAATACCCTATAATGACAAAGCAAAAACAGGTTTTTAGCAATTATTGTACTTTACTCAGTACTTTGCGATTTCAGACTTCTTGGGTATGTTTCTCCCATTCTTCTCTACAGATCCTCTCAAGCTGTCAGGTTGGATGGGGAGCGTTGCTGCACAGCGATTTGCAGGTCTCCCCAGAGATGTTCGATCGGGATCAAGTTCGGCAAGTTCTGCTCTCTCTGTACTCTCTGGTCTCCCAGTCCCTGCTGCTGAAAAACATCCCCACAGCATGACGCTGCCAACACCTTGCTTCGCCTTTGGGATGGTGCCAGGTTTCCTCCAGACGTGACACTTGACATTCAGGCCAAAGAGTTCAATCTTGGTTTCATCAGACCAGAGAATCTTGTTTCTCATTGTCTGAGAGTCTTTTAGGTGCTTTTTTGGCAAACTCCAAGAGACTGTCATGTGCCCTTTACTGAGGAGTGGCTTTTGTTTGGCCATTCTAACAAAGGCCTGATTGGTGGAGTGCTGCAGAGATGGTTGTCCTTCTAGAAGGTTCTCCCATCTCCAAAGAGGAACTCTAATGCTCTGTCAGAGTGACCATTGGTTACTTGGTCACCTCCCTGACCAAGGCCATTCTCCCCCGATTGCTCAGTTTCGCCGGACGGCGGCCAGCTCTACGAAGAGTCTTGGTGGTTCCAAACTTGTCCCATTTAAGAATGATGGAGGCCACTGTGTTCTAGGGGACCTTCAATGCTGCAAACATTTTGTTGTTCCCCTTCCCCAGATCTGTGCCTCAACACAATACTGTCTCGGAGCTCTAAGGACAATTCCTTTGACCTCATGGCTTGGTTTTTGGATCATCTCAAGGATGATCAATGGAAACAGGATGCACCTTAGCTCAATTTCGGGCCTCATTGCAAAGGGTCTGAATACTTCTGTAAATAAGGTATTCCGTTTTTGTATTTTTATACATTTGCAAAAATGTTTAAAAAAAACTGTTGTTGCTTTGTCATTATGGGGTATTGTGTGTAGCTTGATGAGGGGAAAACATTTTTTAAATCAATTTTCAAATAAGATTGTAACGTAACAAAATGTGGTAAAAGGGAAGGGGTCTGAATACACTGTAAATCACATACTGGGTCAGGTGGGCATTATTTGACAGATTGTTCTTTGCTAACTTAACTAGTTAAGTTATAAAATATGATCTTACAGTGTTAGGCTTTCACAGGATAATTCAGAGAAACAGATCATAATTCAGGTGCGCATAGAAAGAAGTCATGCGTGCATTCAGGTGAGTGTTCTGGGCTATTTTTGAGAGACAAATAGACAAACATAGGTTCATTCTGTTCAGAACAACCTAGGCGCCATGCCATCTTGTAACTGTACATCAAACATCGGGATCATAAACTTTGACACTGTAGATGACATGAAATTTATGATATGGAAATGTATAGTGCACATTTTGACTCACAGGTGTTTGGCTTGCTTGTATGACATCAAAGTGGTATTTATTAGAATCCTCAATGTCTCATCTTTCAAAGTACATCGAGTCCTCTTAATTTACAGCATTTTCCTCACTCAAACAACTACAAATTTGCAAAAGTTGCCCAATTAACGACAGGGATGGGAGCACTTTATTGAAGCGTGCGGAGCTCAAGTTCAGAATGGCTGTCAGGCAAAAAAACCCATACAGCGCTGTGAGTGGCAGAGCCTGAACTCTGACGTCATTTACAGCATTTTACCACTGCGTTCCAATTTAGGCACTTATTAGTGCCAAAATCTGCAATTTTCAACCCGTATATGGGTATGAGTGTAAAGAGTTAAGAAAGGGTTAATTTCAACATGACAATTTACATATTTCTGGTTCTGGTGAAAGTAGTTACAACCATGCATACAATATAGCACCTTCAATATAGCACTCTTTGCTATGAGCTTGAACACAATGCATCTGGTACACATGCAGTCATGCGTTCATTGAGACTGGACTATGATGAGCCATTTTAATGAGAAAAGAGAAAAGCCCGGACAAAATCAAATGATGGGCATGGAGTTTGAATGTCCTTTAGGCCTATTTTAAACATAATACACATGATAGCTTTCTGCACAGGTGAAGATGATGAAGATGATATAGGATAAATAAATAAAGAATCTATTACTTTTGTGTTAACTATTGTAATGTATTTAGAGTTGGGTTAGTTTGGCTTTGACTGAACCTGTGAAGGTTCTGCATCTCTTTAAGTCTACTTACTCTGGAATGTCATTGGTCAGTTGGCTTGAGTGCATCAGAAAGACAGACAAGGAACACTCATGAGACAGACAAGAGAAAGAAGTGGACAGACAGACGGACGGCAGCACATACATCTGACAGGCTCAACCCGGACAACAGACAGAGGATACAGACATATCCTACAATTGTCTCTTATAGTTTCATTGTGTGTGTGTGTGTGTGTGTGTGTTCATAAGACCACAAATTCAAATTCACTGTCTGTTTCTCCATTTTCACACCCTGGAGTGTTGTGTTTTGGGAGGACTTGTAATGGATCTTGATGGTTAGTCTTATGTTCCATCTCTTTTCAGGTTCGTCATCACAAACATTTAATGCATGCCAACCTGCGGGCGTGTGGAAGACGTAGATGGATGGAAGAGGATACAATGTATCAGCGGTAGCCTGGAAGGCAGGATACGTTTCTCTCTTGTTCACACCTTGTATTGAAACCATTTACACTTACATCATCCAGCTTCTCCTGGTATAGCTAGTGTGTGTTTAAATGGAAATCGACACTTTAGGACTGCTATTTTGAGGGGACACAGTCGCTCATTGTGTATTTCTAAAAGAAGCTTAAATTATACCAAATTTTAACCAAGTATAGAATAAAGGGCTGCTATGGTTGTTGTGAAATGCATGGTGTGTGTGTCAAATCAGAGTGTGTGGGTGTATGTGTCTGTGTGTGTCGGCTCAGTCCGCTGTGGTGTACAGCAAGCAAGGGGGGTGCTCGGGGCATTGCCGTAATTGTTAGCCAGTCAGCTAAATTAGCTAAATTCAGTCAAGACCAGTGAAACAGCGCAGGGGAAGTGGTCGAGCAATCAACTAACGCCAGGCTCACTTCCGAAGCCCCTAATGGGCCTGGAATAATCAACCCTGTCACCACCACTTACTGCAATGGAATATGAATGGGGGGCCATTAACCATTTCTCTACTACCGGTTAGCCTGGGAGACCAATTCACTTAAACCAATTAAACCTTAACTAAATGACTATCGCCCCGTAGCACTCACTTCTGTCATCATGAAGTGCTTTGAGAGACTAGTCAAGGATCATATCACCTCCACCCTACCTGACACCCTAGACCCACTCCAATTTGCTTACCGCCTCAATAGGTCCACAGACGACGCAATCGTGATCACCCTGCCCTATCCCATCTGGACAAGAGGAATACCTATGTTAGAATGCTGTTCATTGACTATAGCTCAGCATTCAACACCATAGTACCCTCCAAGCTCATCATTAAGCTTGAGGCTCTGGGTCTCAACTAGAGGTCGACCGATTATGATTTTTCAACGCCGATACCGATTATTGGAGGACCAAAAAAAAGCCGAAATCGATAAATCGGCCGATTTTTGTAAATATATTTGTAATAATGACAATTGCAACAACACTGAATGAACAATGAACACTTTATTTTAACTTAATATAATACATAAATAGGGGCCTCCCGGGTGGCGCAGTGGTTAAGGGCGCTGTACTATCAGAGTCCCTGGGTTCGCGCCCAGGCTCTGTCGTAACCGGCCGCGACCGGGAGGTCCGTGGGGCGACGCACAATTGGCCTAGCGTCGTCCGGGTTAGGGAGGGATTGGTCGGTAGGGATCTCCTTGTCTCATCGCGCACCAGCGACTCCTGTGGCGGGCCAGGCGCAGTGCGCGCTAGCCAAGGTTGCCAGGGGCACGGTGTAGCCTCCGACACATTGGTGCGGCTGGCTTCCGGGTTGGATGCGCGCTGTGTTAAGAAGCAGTACGGCTGGTTGGGTTGTGTATCGGAGGACGCATGACTTTCAACCTTCGTCTCTCCCGAGCCCGTACGGGAGTTGTAGCAATGAGACAAGATAGTAGCTACTACAACAATTGGATACCATGAAATTGGGGAGAAAAAAGGGTACATAAATAAAATCAATTTAGTCTCAAATAAATAATGAAACATATGGTTTAAATAATGCAAAAACAAAGTGTTGGAGAAGAAAGTAAATGTGCCATGTAAAAAGCTAATGTTTAAATTCCTTGCTCAGAACATGAGAACATATGAAAGCTGGTGGTTCCTTTTAACATGAGTCTTCAATATTCCCAGGTAAGAAGTTGTAGTTATTATAGGACTATTTCTCTCTATACCATTTGTACTTCATAGACCTTTGACTATTGGATGTTCTTTTAGGCACTGCCAACCTAATCTCGGGAGTTGATAGGCTTGAAGTCATAAACAGCGCTGTGCTTCAAGCATTGCGAAGAGCTGCTGGCAAACGCAGGACAGTGCTGTTTGAATGAATGCTTACGAGCATGCTGCTGCCTACCACCGCTCAGTCAGACTGCTCTATCAAAAATCAAATCATAGATTAAATTATAATATAATAAACACACAGAAATACGAGCCTTAGGTCATTAATATGGCCAAATCTGGAAACTATAATTTAGAAAACAAAGCGTTTATTATTTCAGTGAAATACGGAACCGTTGCGTATTTTATCTAACGGGTGGCAACCCTAAGTATAAATATTGCTGTTACATTGCACAACCATTAATGTTATGTCATAATTATGTACAATTCTGGCAAATTAATTACGGCCTTTGTTAGTAAGAAATGGTCTTCACACAGTTCGAAACGAGCCAGGTGCCCTAAACTGCTGCATATACCCTGAGTCTGCTTACACTGAACGCAAGAGAAGTGACAATTTCAGGCACCGCATTGATTGCAACGCAGGACAAGCTAGTTAAACTAATAATATCATCAACCATGTGTAGTTAACTAGTGATTATGTCAAGATTGTTTTTTATAAGATAAGTTTAATGCTAGCTAGCAATTTACCATGGCTCCTCACTGCCTGCACTCACGTAACAGCTGGTCAGCCTGCCACACAGCCTCCTCGTGGATTGCAATATAATCGCCCATAATGCCGATTACCGATTGTTATGAAAACTTTAAATCGGCCCTAATTAATCGGCCATTCCCATCGGCCAACTCCACCCTGTGCAATCGGGTCCTGGTCTTCCTGAAGGGCCACCCAGGTGGTGAAGGTAGGAAACAACATCTCCACTTTGCTGATCCTCAACACTGGGTCCCCAAAAGGGTGTATGCTCAGCCCCCTCCTGTACTTCCTGTTCACCCATAACTGCGTGACCAATGCATGCCTCCAACTCAATCATCAAGTTTGCAGACGACCCAACAGTGTTAGGCTTGATTACCAACAATGACAAGACAGGCTACAGGGAGGAGGTGAGGGCTCTCGCGGGGGTGTCAGGAAAACAATCTCTCACTTAGCGTCAACAAAACAAAGGAATCAGCAGAGGGAGCCCCCTATAAATATCGACAGGACAGCAGTGGAACAGGTGGAAAGTTCCTTGGTGTACACATCACAGACAAACTGAAATGGTCCACCCACACAGATAGTGTGGGTGAAGGCACAACAGCACCTCTTCCACCTCAGGAGGCTGAAGAAATGAGAAATGACGGTCAATCACCCTCGGTCTGGAGCTCCATGCAAAATCTCACCTCGTGGGGCATCAATGATCATGAGGAAGGTGAGGGATCAGCCCAGAACTACACGGCAGGACCTGGTCAATGACCTGAAGAGAGCTGGGACCACAGTCTCAAGGAAAACCATTAGTAACACACTACGCCGTCATGGATTAAAATCATGCAGTGCACGCAAGGTCCCCCTGCTCAAGCCAGCGCATGTCCAGGCCCGTCTGAAGTTTGCCAATGACCATCTGGATGATCCAGAGGAGGAATGGGAGAAGGTCATGTGGTCTGATGAGACAAAAATAGAGCTTTTTGGTCTAAACTCCACTCGCTGTGTTTGGAGGAAGAAGGATGAGTACAACCCCAAGATCACCATCCCAACCGTGAAGCATGGAGGTGGAAACATCATTCTTTGGGGATGCTTTTCTGCAAAGGGGACAGGACAACTGCACCGTATTGAGGGGGGGGGGGGGTGGATGGGGCCATGTATCGCGAGATCTTGGCCAACAACCTCCTTCCCTCAGTAAGAGCATTGAAGATGGGTCGTGGCTGGGTCTTCCAGCATGACAACGACCCGAAACACACAGCCAGGGCAACTAAGAAGTGGCTCCGTAAGAAGCATCTCAAGGTCCTGGAGTGGCCTAGCCAGTCTCGAGACCTGAACCCAATAGAAAATCTTTGGAGGGAGCTGAAAGTCCGTATTGCCCAGCGACAGCCCTGAAACCTGAAGGATCTGGAGAAGGTCTGTATGGAGGAGTGGGCCAAAATCCCTGCTGCAGTGTGTGCAAACCTGGTCAAGAACTACAGGAAACGTATGATCTCTGTAATTGCAAACAAAGGTTTCTGTACCAAATATTAAGTTCTGATTTTCTGATGTATCAAATAATTATGTCATGCAATAAAATGCAAATTAATTACTTAAAAATCATACAATGTGATTTTCTGGATTTACAGACCTCTACATGCTTTGTAAGTGGGAAAACCTGCAAAATCGGCAGTGTATCAAATACTTGTTCTCCCCACTGTATATACTGTATTCTATATTATCTACTGTATCTTAGCCTATGCCGCTCTGACATTGCTCATCCATATATTTATACATTCTTATTCCATTCCTTTATTTAGATTTGTGTGTGTTAGGTATTGTTGTGGAGTTAGATTGCATGTTAGATATTGCTGCACTGTCGGAACTGGAAGCACAAGCATTTTGCTACCCTCGCAATAACATCTCCTAACCACGTGTATGTGACCAATAACATCTGCTAGCCACGTGTATGTGACCAATAGAATTTGATTGATTTGATTAGATTACCTCTTGGTGACGGCGTTGTGGTACTCGATAAAAGTCCGGCCATCAAAAACAATGGACTCTGACTCCCCGGCCGACTTCTCCAAGATGGCTGCGAGGAAGAGGAGGAGGAACATTGGATGAGATCACATGAATCAATAGGAAACATGGCTCCTTTAATCGGAGTCAAGGCAGTGGATGGTGATGAATGGGGATGGTTCTAATTAAAGTAAAAGGAACAGTAGGGCACACGGCCAAAGTGAATGTATTTGGTAAAGTACACGTGTGTTGTTCGTGTGTGTTAACGTGTGCAAACTGCTGAGAATGATGAAACAGAGGGGTTACGCTAACCTTCAAATGGAAACATTTTAAGACTAGCGTGACATCAACACTACACCAACAGAAACGTTGAATTCAGGATCTTTGTTCACTCACTGTTCTGACAGGCTGTGCCCGTGAAGCCGTGGGGGCACACACACTCGTAGCTCTCAAGCATGGGGTTGCAGAGACCCCCGTTGTGGCAGGGATACCGGCTGCACGGGTGGCCCTTAAACATTGCCACGTCACTGGAGTGCAATGCGTTCTCCTGCCGCAGGATGGGAGTGCCCATCAGGGTGATCTGAGGCGGGATAGAGAGGAGGAGAGGGGACTTAAACCTGTCATAGTGCAGTGTGTAGCCTACATAGGACATACATGACATACTGAGTTTTTCCTGACCACATGACCTACCTGACCTGGAAATCCTCTCGGCCCTAAAGGCTAAAACTAGGGTTCAGAGTCTTTCCTGGTCAAGTGATATGGTCAGGACTATCTTGGTATCCTAGCCAAATAATTTACATCGAAGATACATCTGACATACAGTGCATTCGGAAAGTATTCAGACCCCTGGACTTTTTCCACATTTTGTTATGTTACAGCCTTATTCTAAAATTGATTACATTGTTTTCCCCTACTCATGAATCTACACACAATACCCCATAATGATAAAGCAAAAACAGTTTATTTTTTAGCAAATGTATTAAAAATAAGAAGCGGAAGTACTCAGACCTTTTACTCAGTACTTTGATGAAGCACCTTTGGCAGCAATTACAGCCTCAAGTCTTCTTGGGGTTTCTCACACTCTTCTCTGCAGATCTTGTCAAGCTCTGTCAGGTTGGATGGGGAGCGTCGCTGCACAGCTATTTTCAGGTCTCAAGTCCTGGCTCTGGCTGCGCCACTGAAGGACATTCAGACTTGTGCCGAAGCCACTCCTACGTTGTCTTGGCTGTGTGCTTAGCGTTGTTGTCCTGTTGGAAGGTGAACCTTCACCCCAATCTGAAGTCCTGAGAGGTCTGGAGTAGGTTTCCATTAAGGATCTCTCTGTACTTTGATCTGTTCATCTTTCCCTCGATCGTGACTAGTCTCCCTCTCCCTGCCATGGAAAAACATCCCCACTGCATGATTCTGCCACCACCATGCTTCACTGTTTGGATGGTATTGGTCAGGTAATGACCTCCAAACGTGATGCTTTGCATTCCAGCCAAAGAGTTTAATCTGGGTTTCATCAGACCAGATAATCTTGTTTCCCATGCTATGGGAGTCTTTAGGTGCCTTTTGGTAAACTCCAAGCGGGCTGTCATGTGCATTTTACTGAGTAGTGGCTTCCATCTGGCAACTCTACTATAAAGGCCTGATTGGTGGAGTGGTGCAGAGATGGTTGTTCTTCTGAAAGGTTTCAGTGAACATCGGTTTCTTGGTCAACTCCCTGACCAAGGCCCTTCTCGAACGATTGCTCAGGTTGAATGGGGGACTAGCTCTAGGAAGAGTCTTGGTGGTTCCAATCTTCTTCCATTTAAGAATGACGGCGGCCACTGTGTTCTTGGGGACCTTCAATGCTGCAGACATCTTTTGGTGCCCTTCCCCAGATCTGTGCCTCAACACAATCCTGTCTCGGAGCTTTACGGACAATTCCTTCGACCTCACGGCTTGGTTTTTGTTCTGGCATGCACTGTCAATGGTGTGACCTTAAATAGACAGGTGTGTGCCTTTCTATGTCCAACCAATTGAATGTACCACAGTTGGACTCCAATCAAGTTGGAGAAACATCTCAAGGATGATAAATGAAACAGGATGCACCTGCGCTCCATTTCGAGTCTCATAGCAAAGGGTCTGAATTGTTTATGTAAATAAGGTATTTCAGTTGTATTATAAATGTGCAAAAATGGCTAAAAACTTGTTAAAAGTTAATTTGTCTGAATTTTTTCCTTCTTAATGCATTTGAGCCAATCAGTTGTGTTGTGACAAGGTAGGGGGTATACAGAAGATACCCCTATTTGGTAAAAGACCAAGTCCATATTATGGCAAGAACAGCTCAAATAAGCAAAGAGAAATGACAGTCCATCATTACTTTAAGACATGCAGGTCAGTCAATCTGCACATTTCAAGAACACCAGTCTCAACGTCAACAGTGAAGAGGCGACTCCGGGATGCTGGCCTTCTAGGCAGAGTTGCAAAGAAAAAGCCAGATTGGCCAATAAAAAGAAAAGATTAAGAAGGGCAAAAGAACACACACACACTGGACAGAGGAACTCTGCCTAGAAGGCCAGCATCCCGGAATTGCCTCTTCACTGTTGACATTGAGACTGGTGTTTTGCAGGTACTGTTTAATGAAGCTGCCAGTTGAGGACTTGTGAGGCATCTGTTTCTCAAACTAGACACTAATGTACTTGTTGTGCACCGGGGCCTCCCACTCCTATTTCTATTCTGGTTAGTGCCAGTTTGCACTGTTCTGTGAAGGGAGTAGTACACAGCATTGTACGAGATCTTCAGTTTCTTGACAATTTTTCGCATGGAATAGCCTTCATTTCTCAGAACAAGAATAGACTGACAAGTTTCAGAAGAAAATTCTTTGTTTCTGGCCATTTTGAGGCTGTAATCGAACCCACAAATGCTGATGCTCCAGATACTCAACTAGTCTAAAGAAGGCCAGTTATATTGCTTCTTAAATCAGGACAACAGTTTTCAGCTGTGCTAACATAATTGCAAAGGGGATTTCTAATGATCAATTAGCCTTTTAAAATGATAAACTTGGATTAGCTTACACAACGTGCCATTGGAACACAGGAGTGATAGCTGCTGATAATGGACCTCTGTACGCCTATATAGATATTCCATTAAAAATCTGCCATTTCTAGCTACAATAGTAATTTACAACAATGTCTACACTGTATTTCAATTTGATGTTATTTTAATATACAAAAAAAGTTGCTTTTCTTTCAAAAACAAGGACATTTCTAAGTGACCCCAAACTTTTGAACGTTAGTGTAGATTCAGATTTTACTGTGTTGTATTTCGTTCTGCGGAACTGTGTCAGTTCAGTTCAACACAGCGGACCTTACAATAGCTGGGGTCACTGTAAAGGTCATCATGTTTAGGCAGATAGTTATTGTCCATCACTAAATTTTGTTAAAATATATGTATCCATGTCTGAGGTGGATTCAACATTGTGTCACAGTTAAAAGACGTCAAAAACCTACCTATTTTAAATGAAATCATTTATAGTTGTTGATAATTGGTAAAATGTATAGGAACTTTTGCATAACCTTTTGAACAGGGTGTCTGGCAAAAAAATATCTGCTTTTGTGTGAATAGTGTGTGTGGGGAGAGGATACTCACCTTCTGAATGGCCCCCTTGAAGCCATCTTTGAGCGAGGCGGCTCTCGCTTGCCGGCTGAAATCAGGAGCACCACCCACGAACAGAGACTCCTTCAGGTTGAGAGCGGTGTGTTGGTTCTGGAGATAGGACACAAGTGTTAGAACCCTATAATAACAGGGTATGGAACCCTACCACAGGTACTAAAACCCTACCACAAGGACTAGAACCCTACTAGACTAGAACCCTACCATAACAGAGACTAGAACCATATAACAAGGACTAGAACCCTACCACGTGGTCTAGAACCCTACCACAGGGACTATAACCACACCTGATCAATCGATTCTGTTTTGATTCAAATGAGACTCGTTTTTTTAGTTTTTGATCCATACAGTAGCACAATGAGACTAATAGCTGTCCCAGCGAAAAAATATTTATCCTTTGAAAGATATATCTATATAGTGCATGCAGGACAATTCACTAACTGTGCTACCTCCTTTTCCACATCAATACACTTGATAAAATACGTGTATTTGATTTCTGTGCAACTCTCCAAGCAGTAAATTATTTGTTATCTGGTACAAAACACAAGAAAAGGGCTACAATAGAAAGTCAGCTGGTGCGGCTGGAGAGACGATATGGATGCCGTTATTTTTATGAATGTCTCTCTAATGAATGAGTGATTGTACTGAAGACCTTTCCGGCGCCGAGCGAGCAGCAGCCTATAATTGGCCGTTAATTTGTGTGTTGGAGGACCATGAAATCAGGTTCATCCAGCAACCCGCAGGGGACTTGGCTTCAATTACGAAAGAGAAAGTACAGGCCCCCTCTTCGGGAGGAATTGCGGATATTTCTTTTTATGTAGGCCAGTAATTACCAGAGGGAAAATATGAGGTTATTGGTGTAAAAATGATGGAAGTTGCCAAGTAAACATGGGCTGTGTTTGAGAGCCGGCATGGGATTGTGCTTCTATTTGAGATGGGAGCTGGAGTGTGGAGGCCAGTGGGGCTTCGCTAACCCCACGGCTGTGTGGTGCACCTGGAGTGGGCTCCAAGAGCCCAGTCAGGTGGGTCACCTACAGTCCAGCTATGCATGCCTCTTGTGGGAAGGACTAAGTGCCCACTTTAGCTGAAGGCAATGCTCAAGTGAAGAGTAGCGGGTTGGGATCAACTCAACCTGTATTCGATACAAGTTGACATGCAATTCGCTCAGTTACATTGTAAAACGATTTGGATATATACATCCAGTCCATTATTATGAAGTTGTACTTTGGCCATCATATAATAAACATGGCTTCTGTCAAATTGAAAGGTCATATTAGATTCCTGAATAGGGGAGAATTGGAATGATATACTCTAACTCTGGTAACAGACCAGTATATCTAATGGCATGGGTGTTGTTGGTAATGCCAGTGCTGTTATGTTTGAGTGATTGAGTAAGTGAGTTGATGATGTAGAACGTTTTGTTTCTCTTTCGAGAAGAGAATGTTGATGACAAAAGAACAGCCCAGCTTGGCACCTCACTCTCATTCTTCTCTCCTTGATCTTCTTCTCACTCTCGACTGCCACACGATATCTCTGCCCACGCAGCCTTTTCTCATCAACTGCGTTGCGATCTTTTCATCCCAATTCCCCAAAACACAGATTCCGATTTTGATGCACTAAACCATTCACAACAAGTCCGAAGAATTTGCATAACATCACCAACGCTGCTGAGGTCATTCTCAAAGGCAATTCCTTGTTCAAAGTGGCTAGAGAGACATTTAATGAGAAGCAAATCATATAGTAGGCTATTGGAAAAATAATATGCTACTGAAAATATTAGGATATGCTATTCATTTTATAGGATTAATCATGAATGGAGAATGGCTACGTTTCATTCAATCATTCAATAAGTGGAGGAGATGCAAAACTATAACCTGTCGTCGTTCCTCGCACATATGCTGTACATCATGACACTTGCTGACTTAAGTTATTTCTGTTTGGATTAAAGAGATTAAGCCTAGACAGGCTAAGCCTATTTTAGGAAACTTTCTGAATGGACATAGAAAATTAGCGAACTCATACACGCACAGCCACCTAAAAGGACCCATCAATCAAGGCCGCCTGAAGCGCATCTCACTCAGACATAAGCAAATCACGTTTCTCCTTTCCCAAAAACGTTTTACTGCAATAACCTTGCCTTAGCTTCAAATCACTTCTGTAGGATATCAAAAACGAGTCTATAAGATAATGCTAAATCAATGTAGCCTATCACGTAAATTGAAGAGGAACGTTTTAAGGGGGAGACAGAGAGACAACTGTGATTTAGGGTATATGAAGATGTAATTGACAACCATTAGAAAATAGAAACACATGCACACAACTTATCCATAGCCTAACGATCACCCGTTGATACATTTTTGTGAAGCAACGGGTGGTTATGTTAAATCTGTGCAACCACTTATTGAAAAAGATCAAGTCTGGCAGATGGTCGCCTAGATTCACTTTAGCAGGCATATAATACATTGCCTAATGTGTAGGCTATACAAATTATGCATTCATATATTAACTAACTTAACTTGCACATCTCCTTCTTCACTCCTCACGCAATTCACACATCTCCACTGGCAACGCCACTGGCAACTCTCTTCCCCCTTCTCTCTAGCTCTTGAATGAGTAGCCTCTATATTTAGATACTGACCAACGATACAGTTTGAAATGTATTTCAAGCAACAACAAAACATGTACTTATAGGCCTAGGTCTATTCAAGGAGAGAAGCATTGATCGATCCCCTTGCTTGCTGAATGTCTAGAAAATTGGCTAAATCGTTGGCATAGAACTGGTGGGGAAGTTTGAATGGCGAGAGCGATGTGTAGCAATTTGGCTAAAACGACACCGTGCTCCACTGAAGCATTGCAAATGTAAAAACCAGGCCGAGAGAAATTAATGAATGAATTCTTTAATTCACACAATGAACCCACAGACCTGTCAGTGAGCCGCCTGCACTGTCCCAGATAACAATCACTTTTGGTCAACAGCTTATTTTAACATGTGAAAAGACACAAAAATAGAACCTGTTCCGAATAAATAAGTGACGGATTGCGGCAGCACGGTGTCATAAACAAGACATTGTCTTATAATTCAGACGAAAATAACGGACTTAGTGAGAAAGGGCCTTAAAGAAGTTTCATTGTTGCGAGGCACAATGGCGGTCAGAAAGATAACTGCCTCCCTCACCCCCTCCTTCCGCCTCCACAGCAGATGGTCTGATTTGAAAGCCAAACCTACTTCTTTAACAAATGTCTCTACTTTGGTACAGTGTGTGAGATGGTAGTACTAAATACTGACCCTTCTCCCCTGTCAGTTCTATAGTCTAGTAACTGTCGTATGGTGGAGCATGGGGATGAGAAGTGGCGAACTGAAATTGGAGCTGAAAGTGGAGATATGAAATATGTCAAAGGAGGTGGATGGGACTTGTCTTATTACCTTGCGTGATTTCTTAGTTTCCAGACAGCACACAGTAAGAGAAAAGAAACCGGGAGGGGAAAAAGGTTATCATAAAAGGTTATCAATGGACATTGGTGTGTGGAGAAACAGGCAACACACACACACTCAAATACACACCCCGGACCAACATAAAACCGCATAACACAACACAAACTGTGAAGCCTGAAGGTCATGGACAAGACAGAAAGGCTGCCACTGAAAATAAATGAGAAACAAAAATTGTGCTTAAGGAAGTTGCAGCTGTGGCTCATCATTTGGATCCACCATATAGCCAGCCAATGCAGACAGTGTTATTTCTGTTTGTGTGCGAAAGCATGCATGGATTTGACGGGACATTTGGTCTTTTTAAAATCTCCTTCTGGATTTTACTGAAATATTCTGTTTTTAGATGTCCTGAATCACAGAAATTCCTGTCCCAGGTATAATATAATAACTTTATATAAGGTATCTATATCAAAGATGCTAGGTTCTCTGAGTGCAGTGGGACTTCCTGGCTCCCATCTTCAATGTAAATGCAGGAGTAGGAGAAAATTAGCTGCCAACTATATCCTGCATGGGGCCTCTATGCATTGAGCTCCTCCATCACTAGCCTCCACTCATCCCTATCCTTCTCACCCGCTCCCTGTTCTCGTCTTTTAATACGATTTTCTGCCTCCTTTGCAGTAGGGAAACACAATTACTTTACGGAGGACAGGAAGACAAAAAGAAAAGAGAGAAAAAGTGACAGCATGCATTCTGGAGGTGGTGGCTTTGGAGTGTACATGTTCCTAATCACAAATTACACTCTTTACTATGATTGGATGACTTGCAGACATACTGTACTTGGCTATTAGATTGCTCTCACTTATGTACCTGGTTTATTGCTTGATTATCATGATTTATTTTTCCCATCTCTCCATCTATACATCTACCTCCCTAGAGTTTAAGAGCATGGGTCAAACTAATGTAATAATGATAATAACTGCACTTGTGCATGTGACAATAGAACTTGCATGTACATATTAATGGGCTGCACTATCGGGGGATCTTTGCTTCACTAGAAGCTAAAAGGAATAAGTAAAGTCATACTAATCGGTGCATACCACTCAGGCCATAGAGGTTGTTTTTCGTGACTGCAACAAATAAGAACGAGATCATACTTCTGTGTAGGCATTTCTGTAGATGCAATGATGACAGATAAAAAGGATTCTAAGAAGGAGGGAAATAAGACATTTCCAACTCAGAGACCACCTGTCAAACGTGCCCTTTATGTCTCCAGCGTACTATTTCTTACCGTGACGAACTATCAGAATACAGTGGAATGTGTTTTCAAACACAACCCTGGTAGCGTGTATGTCCTTATGGACGACCGCAACTAGGTAAGCGTTTTGTACAGTCAGCTCTGGTGTGTTATCATCATTGCACTCTGGGAGTAAAGAGTGCACTGAGTTGAACAGCTCCATTGATAAGGGCATGTATGCATTAGAGGTCGACCGATTAATTGGATTGGCCGATTAATTAGGGCCGATTTCAAGTTTTCATAACAATCGGAAATCTGTATTTTTGGGGGCCAATTTGCAGATTTTTTAAAATATTTTTTATATACAGTGCCTTGCGAAAGTATTCGGCCCCCTTGAACTTTGCGACCTTTTGCCACATTTCAAGCTTCGAACATTTTTGTGAAGAATCAACAACAAGTGGGACACAATCATGAAGTGGAACGACATTTATTGGATATTTCAAACTTTTTTAACAAAACAAAAACTGAAAAATTGGGCGTGCAAAATTATTCAGCCCCCTTAAGTTAATACTTTGTAGCGCCACCTTTTGCTGCGATTACAGCTGTAAGTCGCTTGGGGTATGTCTCTATCAGTTTTGCACATCGAGAGACTGAAATTTTTTCCCATTCCTCCTTGCAAAACAGCTCGAGCTCAGTGAGGTTGGATGGAGAGCATTTGTGAACAGCAGTTTTCAGTTCTTTCCACAGATTCTCGATTGGATTCAGGTCTGGACTTTGACTTGGCCATTCTAACACCTGGATATGTTTATTTTTGAACCATTCCATTGTAGATTTTGCTTTATGTTTTGGATCATTGTCTTGTTGGAAGACAAATCTCCGTCCCAGTCTCAGGTCTTTTGCAGACTCCATCAGGTTTTCTTCCAGAATGGTCCTGTATTTGGCTCCATCCATCTTCCCATCAATTTTAACCATCTTCCCTGTCCCTGCTGAAGAAAAGCAGGCCCAAACCATGATGCTGCCACCACCATGTTTGACAGTGGGTATGGTGTGTTCAGGGTGATGAGCTGTGTTGCTTTTACGCCAAACATAACGTTTTGCATTGTTGCCAAAAAGTTCAATTTTGGTTTCATCTGACCAGAGCACCTTCTTCCACATGTTTGGTGTGTCTCCCAGGTGGCTTGTGGCAAACTTTAAACGACACTTTTTATGGATATCTTTAAGAAATGGCTTTCTTCTTGCCACTCTTCCATAAAGGCCAGATTTGTGCAATATACGACTGATTGTTGTCCTATGGACAGAGTCTCCCACCTCAGCTGTAGATCTCTGCAGTTCATCCAGAGTGATCATGGGCCTCTTGGCTGCATCTCTGATCAGTCTTCTCCTTGTATGAGCTGAAAGTTTAGAGGGACGGCCAGGTCTTGGTAGATTTGCAGTGGTCTGATACTCCTTCCATTTCAATATTATCGCTTGCACAGTGCTCCTTGGGATGTTTAAAGCTTGGGAAATATTTTTGTATCCAAATCCGGCTTTAAACTTCTTCACAACAGTATCTCGGACCTGCCTGGTGTGTTCCTTGTTCTTCATGATGCTCTCTGCGCTTTTAACGGACCTCTGAGACTATCACAGTGCAGGTGCATTTATACGGAGACTTGATTACACACAGGTGGATTGTATTTATCATCATTAGTCATTTAGGTCAACATTGGATCATTCAGAGATCCTCACTGAACTTCTGGAGAGAGTTTGCTGCACTGAAAGTAAAGGGGCTGAATAATTTTGCACGCCCAATTTTTCAGTTTTTGATTTGTTAAAAAAGTTTGAAATATCCAATAAATGTCGTTCCACTTCATGATTGTGTCCCACTTGTTGTTGATTCTTCACAAACAAATACAGTTTTATATCTTTATGTTTGAAGCCTGAAATGTGGCAAAAGGTCGCAAAGTTCAAGGGGGCCGAATACTTTCGCAAGGCACTGTACCTTTATTTAACTAGGCAAGTCAGTTAAGAACACATTCTTATTTTCAATGACGGCCAAGGAACAGTGGGTTAACTGCCTTGTTCAGGGGCAGAACGACAGATTTTCACCTTGTCAGCTCGGGGGAGCCAATCTTGCAACCTTACAGTTAACTAGTCCAACGCAATAACGACCTGGCTCTCTCTCGTTGCACTCCACAAGGAGACTGCCTGTTACGCAAATGCAGTAAGCCAAGGTAAGTTGCTAGCTAGCATTAAACTTATCTTGTAAAAAAAACAATCAATCATAATCACTAGTTAACTACACATGGTTGATGATATTACTAGATATTATCTAGTGTGTCCTGCGTTGCATATAATCTGACTGAGCATACAAGCATCTAAGTATCTAACTGAGTGGTGGTAGGCAGAAGCAGGCGTGTAAACATTCATTCAAACAGGACTTCCGTGCGTTTTGGAAGCAGCTCTTCGTTGTTCGTCAAGCATTGCGCTGTTTATGACTTCAAGCCTATCAACTCCCGAGATGAGGCTGGTGTAAAGGAAGTGAAATGGCTAGCTAGTTAGCGTGCGCTAATAGCGTTTCAAATAGCGTCACTCACTCTGAGCCTTCTAGTAGTTGTTTCCTTTGCTCTGCTTGGGTAACGCTACTTCGATGGTAGCTGTTGTCTTTGTGTTCCTTGCTCGAGCCCGTTAGGAGCGAGGAGAGGGACAGAAGCTGTATTGTTACACTGGCAATACTAAAGTGCCTATAAGAACATCCAATAGTCAAAGGTTAATGAAATACAAATGGTATAGAGGGAAATAGTCCTATAATTCCTATAATAACTACAACCTAAAACTTCTTACCTGGGAATATTGAAGAGTCATGTTAAAAGGAACCACCAGCTTTCATATGTTCTCATGTTCTGAGCAAGGAACTGAAACGTTGGCTTTCTTACATAGCACATATTGCACTTTTACTTTCTTCTCCAACACTTTGTTTTTGCATTATTTAAATCAAATTGAACATGTTTCATTATTTACTTGAGGCTAAATAGATTTTGATGTATTATATTAAGTTAAATTAAGTTTTCATTCAGTATTGTTGTAATTGTCATTATTACAAATAAATAAACATCGGCAGATTAATCGGTATCGGCTTTTCTCCAATAATCTGTATCGGTATCGGCGTTGAAAAATCCTAATCGGTCAACCTCTAGTATGCATGACCAAGGATGTGGTGCTACAGTGACACGCATGTACACACACACACACAGTAGCGCAGGCTAAGTATAAGCAAGGCTGGATATTGCCTTTTATGCTAGCAGCTATGCAGAGTATATTCACATTCAGTTTGCCTTGCATGCTAATAGCTAGGCTAATCATAAATCATGATAAACCTAGAATGCTAGCTCTCTCTCTCTGTCTCACCGGCGACTCTCCCCTGACTGGGTCCTTTCCGTTTATGTTGATCTCTCCCTTGCGACTGGCCCTCTCCAGATTCACTGTGTTCCACACACCCATCTTGATCTTATCTTTACTCCTGCATGAGAGGAGCAGACACAAACGAGCCAAGAGGTCAGGGACGTCGCAAAGCAACACACACAAGTACAATCCAAAATCAAGAGACAACAATAACCCAGTTAACGAGGACTCCTGGGCCGTCATTGAAAATAAGAATTAGTTCTTAACTGACTTGCCTAGTTAAATAAAGGTACAATTAAAATAAATAGGTGTCTAGACTAGAGTTGCTACGGGGTTCTAGACTAGAGTTGCTATAGGAGTTCTAGTTAAGAGTCATTATGGTGTTCTGGACTAGTTGCTGTGGGCTAGAAGATTAGTCTAGGGTTTCAGACTAGAGTCACTATGGGGTTTCAGTCTAGAGTCACTATGGGGTTTCAGACTAGAGTCACTATGGGGTTTCAGACTAGAGTCACTATGGGGTTTCAGACTAGAGTCACTATGGGGTTTCAGACTAGAGTCACTATGGGGTTTCAGACTAGAGTCACGATGGGGTTTCAGACTAGAGTCACTATGAGGTTTCAGACTAGAGTCACTATGGGGTTTCAACCTAGAGTCAGTATGGGGTTTCAGACTAGAGTCACTATGTGGTTTCAGACTAGAGTGACTATGGGGTTTCAGATTAGAGTCACTACGGGGTTTCAGTCTAGAGTCACTATGGGGTTTCAGACTAGAGTCAGTATGGTGTTTCAGTCTAGAGTCACTATGGGGTTTCAGTCTAGAGTCACTATGGGGTTCTAGTGTGGTGCACACCTGATGACGGCGGGGCCCTTGCCCAGGTCGTAGCGGAACTCCAGGATGCCATCGTTGAGGGAGAGGGAGATGAAGTCCCCTTTGCCGTCGGTCTTCTGGCCATTGTAGAATATCATGCCGTTGGATTCGTTGGCCATGAGCACCACCATTATGCTGACCTTTTGGCTGCAGACAAAACACAAACATGAGTAAACAACCAGGCACAGACAAAAACACATACAACAATAGTAAACAAGCGCCAGACTAAACGTAAAAAACAACAGTATCCAAACAACAGACAGAAGACCAACAACAATGGTAAACAAACACCATTGCCGAATGGAGGCCAGACCTGGTATTACAACTTAGGGATAGCCCCCTTTTTTTCAATTTTCGCCTAAATGACATAACCAAATCTAACTGCCTGTAGCTCAGGCCCTGAAGCAAGGATATGCATATTCTTGGTACCATTTGAAAGGAAACACTTTTGAAGTTTGTGGAAATGCAAATTGAATGTAGGAGAATAAAACACAACATATCTGGTAGAAGAAAATACAAAGAAAATAATAACTTTTTTTCTACCACCATCTTTGAAATGCAACAGAAACATCCCAGTTCCAGCCATCACTCTGCTTGTAATTCCAATGGTGTCCACAAGATGGCAGCAGTGTATGTGCAAAGTCTCAGATGGATTACTTGAATTAGGAGTGAATGACATAACATTTAGTGTTAAGTCACCCAGGTACATTTGGGCAAATTGTGAAGGAGACATTTGCATTCATATTAAATTTTTCTGCAAGAATATAGTCACATCTGTATACTTGGAGTTTAATTTAGCTTTTTCCAGTATTAGTAGACATGTTATGTTCAACATTTGCAAAACAACCAGTTTTCATAACTCTGAATATTCTTATCATTTTTGGCCAAAATGAAAAGGCATGCGGTCGTACAAGGTCAGTAGCAACATTTTACAACAGATACAGGGTTTCCGGATACTCCCGTAAAGCCTAGCTCATTGGCCATCTAGCTAGCTTTGTTTGACCCCGATTGGTGCTTATTTGACAAAGTTAGAGTTGTTCAAGTGAAGACCACCCGCGTCATTGGAGTGCCATGAAGGTATCGCTTTCTGACCAAATATGGTTTTCGTATAGGATAAACTACACCCCTAATGATATTGTGAAGTCTGGTTACATTCTAGGATCTCTGAGGAATACATACGAATGTGATTTGACTGGTTGAAATAACATTAAAAGGTGAAATTTTCACAGATTCCTTTCTTTGCAAATCGAACGAGTGGAAATACAAAATCGATCGTGCATGCTATATGGACCTTTTAAGGATATGAAAAATGATTTTATCTAACAAAACAACACTTCATGTTATCTCTGGGACCCTTTGGATGATAAATCAGAGCAAGATTTCAGTATGTAAGTACACATTTCACCTTCAGAGGTGAATTTATCAAACCTATCGCGGTGACAAAAGTATTTTGTTGTTAGAAGCTCTCCTCAAACAATAGAATTACATTTTTTTACAGTAATAGCTACTATAAATTGGACAGTGCAGTTATATTAATAATAATTTAAGCTTTCTGCCGATATAACACACTTATATGTACCGACATTTGTTGTTTCTCTAAAATCTGCAATTGTGACACTTGTCTACCATGCCTGTCTGTCTACTGTTATGTCTATCTGGTCTTTACATAATGTAACAATGTTGTATGTGACGATAGCTGTAGTTGTGTGTTCTTTTGTGTAACCTACACAAGACTGAAAATAATTCCCACCATAGAGGACAACATAAACATTTAATAAATTATATTTCTATGGAATACTATTTCTAAGCAGCAGGACAATGATCTGTTCTGTTCCATTTTATTATATTCAATTCATCACAAGGCTGTCCTGCTGGAGGCACAGCTTTAAGTATCTATCTTCCATTACATCAAGTTACAGCTCCCTGTGTACCTACTCCTGGAGATCAATATGCCTTTACGATACAGGACCAGAATACACTCAAATATCAGTGAAGGTGTCTTTGTGGACACATATGGTGTTGTGCATGTAATGCGTGGAGTGTGTGTGTGAGTATAGGTGTGTGAGTATATGTATGTCTGTGTGTAGTGAAATTTGCATTTGACTTACTGGAGATTGTGACCATAGGTGTGCAATCCCTTCAGCTCCAGGTAAGAGTCACCACTAAAGAACGGCATGTAGGCCCCTTTCTTGTCCGACACTGAAGATGAAACACAAATGGAATGCATTACAACAGACATTATGTCATCCTTACGATAGCACTATGCATGCTTATGACAGTAAGAAGGCTTATACAGTCTGTCAGGGGCACATTGGCTGAAGTAAGTGCTACCCACCCAGGCGGTCCATTTTGGATAACAATGGTGGCCTAGTCTTCACCCACACCGACACACACACAAACAGACAGTTTGGGGCTGCGAGGCTCTTTTCTTTGCTAATTAGTCGGGATTAGCTAACTGAGTCAGGGAGGGGAGGCAGACGCAGATGAGAAAGCTAATTAGCCATTGTGTAGGAAACGGCTAATGACGGAGAGGACAATAGGAGCACTGCTGCAGACACAACAAGGAAGTCTGCCGTCAAAGCAGCTGTCATAGTAAGGAAAGGAAAGAGCAACCTCGGAACTCAGACAGTGGATCAGGAGAAGAGTTCGGTTTCCTTAGCTGAATGCACACACACACACACACACATTTGAGAGGAGAATTGCATTTATGGTTTAAAAGACTGGCTATGTTTCTGCCATAAGGTACAGGGACTCAGATAAGTGAGTGACACGATAAAGGGAGATGGACAGTTGGAATCTAAAATCTCACACGAGTTCCAGCGAAGCAACTCTATGTAGTTGAATTGGGGACAGCAGCAGGGTACTAGGGAAAAACACTCTTGTACTTAGTATTAGTGAGTATAACTATGTCTACCAAGGGCTTCCTTCGAGTAGGCGGTTGGCGACACCACCTGTCTTTAACTGTTCCCAGTACAGCCCTTAAAGCATATTCGGCTGAATGATGGTTCTGTTACGTGATCCAGATCTTGTGTAGGCCAGACACTCAGGCTGAGTGACTTCTTCATTAATCAACATGGGAGGACTGATGTCATTAGTCATCTCATTGATTTAATTGAAGCCCTCAGAGTGTGAGATGCTCTTTCCCTCACAATGATTTTCAGTTCACCCCAATTGATTTTAAATCACCTGCTAACTGGGACTTACGGTGAGGCGAGAGGCGGTTCTCCTCAGGTGTTTGTCGAACCAGTCAGGTTAGGAAAGCGCGTGTGTGTGAGTGAATGATAAGCTTGGTGTTTTATTTTTTAAATCAAATGTTTGTAGTTTAAGTAGCGATGTGATACGACACATAAATACTGAAGTCAAAACACAGACTGATGTACATACTGTACTGACATGCTTTATAAACTCAGCAAAAAAAGAAACGCCCCTTTTTCAGGACCATGTGATTCAAAGATAATTAGTAAAAATCCAAATAACTTCACAGATCTTCATTGTAAAGGGTTTAAACACGGTTTCCCATGCTTGTTCAATGAACCATAAACATTTAATGAACATGCACCTGTGGAACAGTCGTTAAGACACTAACAGCTTACAGAAGGTAGGCAATTAAGGTCACAGTTATGAAAACTTAGGACACTAAAGAGGCCTTTCTACTGACTCTGAAAAACACCAGAAGAAAGATCCCAAGGGTCCCTGCTCATCTGCGTGTACGTGCCTTAGGCATGCTGCAAGGAGGAATGAGGACTGCAGATGTGGCCAGGGCAATAAATTGCAATGTCCGTACTGTGAGATGCCAAAGACAGCGCTATACAGGCAGACAGGATGGACAGCTGATCGTCCTCGCAGTGGCAGACCACGTGTAACAACACCTGCACAGGATCGGTACATCCGAACATCACACCTGTGGGACAGGTACAGAATGACAACAACAACTGCCCGAGTTACACCAGGAACGCACAACACCTCCATCAGTGCTCAGACTGTCCGCAATAAGCTGAGAGAGGCTGGACTGAGGGCTTGTAGGCCTGTTGTAAGGCAGGTCCTCACCAGACATCACTGGCAACAACGTCGCCTATGGGCATAAACCCACCGTCGCTGGACCAGACAGGACTGGCAAAAAGTGCTCTTCACTGACGAGTCATGGTTTTGTCTCACCAGGGGTGATGGTCGGATTGGCGTTTATATCATCGAATGAATGAGCGTTACACCGAGGCCTGTACACTGGAGCGGGATCGATTTGGAGGTGGAGGGTCAGTCATGGTCTGGGGCGGTGTGTCACAGCATCATTGGACTGAGCTTGTTGTCATGCAGGCAATCTCAACTCAGTGCGTTACAGGGAAGGCATCCTCCTCCCTCATGTGGTACCTTTCCTGTAGGCTCATCCTGACATGACGCTCCAGCATGACAATGACACCAGCCATACTGCTCGTTCTGTGCATGATTTCCTGCAAGACAGAAACGATAGTGTTCTGCCATGCCCAGCAAAGAGCCTGGATCCGTTTTTGTCACCAAAGCCCCATATACTACCCACCACTGCAACCTGTATGCTCTCGTTGGCTGGCCCTCGCTTCATATTTATCGCCAAACCCACTGGCTCCAGGTCATCTATAAGTCTTTGCTAGGTAAAGCCCCGCCTTATCTCAGCTCACTGGTCATCATAGCAGCACCCACCCGTAGCACGCGCTCCAGCAGGTATATTTCACTGGTCACCCCCAAAGCCAATTCCTACTTTGGCGCCTTTCCTTCCAGTTCTCTGCTGCCAATGACTGGAACGAATTGCAAAAATCACTGAAGCTGGAGACTCATATCTCTCTTACTAACTTTAAGCATCAGCTGTCAGAGCAGCTCACAGATCATTGCACCTGTACATAGCCCATCCAACTACCTCATCCCCATATTGTTATTATTTTTTTCTCCTTTGCACCCCAGTATCTCTACTCTACTCTACATTGCTATTACTTCGCCACTACGGCCTATTTATTGACTTACCTCCCTAATCTTATTATTATTGACTGTACATTTGTTTATTCCATGTGTAACTCTGTGTTGTTGTTTGTGTCACGCTGCTTTGCTTTTTCTTGGGCAGGTCGCAGTTGTAAATGAGAACTTGTTTTCAACTGGCCTACCTGGTTAGAAAAAGGTGAAATAAAAAAATAATAATTCTCATTCCCATTGAGCACATCTGGAACCTGTTGGATCGGATGGTGATGGCTAGGGCCATTCCCCCCTGAAATATCCCGGAACTTGCAGATTCCTTGATTGAAGAGTGGGGTAACATCTCACAGCAAGAACCGACAAATCTGGTGTCGTCCATGAGGAGGAGATGCACTGCAGTACTTAATTATTAATGCAGCTGGTGCCCACACCAGATACTGACTGTTACTTTTGATTTTGACCCCCCCATGTTACACATGTTAAGTTTGCTGAAAATAAACGCAGTTGACAGTGAGAGGACATTTCTTTCTTTGCTGAGTTTATATCTCAGATACATGCTCACTCTCTCTCAAACACAGACACAAAAGGTTCAGCAGTAGGGATTTAACTTCTTTAAAAAGAGGTGCCAGTACCTTGCTCGCAATGGAGTCCTTCGCGGCCCATGGGACACTCACACTTATACCCTCCCTCTGGTTGCACCTGACACTGGGACGATGGGTGGCATCTGTTAGGCTCGCATGGATTGTGGGTGTCGGCGCACGTCGGACCTATATTTCACCATCAGCAAATTACAAAAAAAACACCCCAAGTTAGAACTCAAACCACAGAATCTTTATTCCATCTTCTCTTATAAAAACCAGGGTTGTATTCATTAGGCACCAAAAAGGGAAATAAGTGACAAAAAGGGAGGGACTACCTGAACTTGGGGCAGAAGACAAATTACTGCTGTTTTCTGTAACATATGGACAATTAAGTTCTATTCTAAGAAACTTTCCCATTTTCTATTGCAAACCGTTTTGCTACGGTATGCCCTAATTAATACAACCTAGGCCTTTCAGACCATTTTCCCTTCATTCCATGATTTCCTCAGTAATAGAGGTCCTTTTCTAATAGGATTTAGAAAGATTAAGGAAAGACCCAGGCACCCTGTCTTGCTGTTTTGCAGTCATGCGTATGGAGACGGTTCTTGGCTGTGGGAGAGGTGTCTGAAATGGCTCCCGGATGGCTAAATTGGCTTTGCCCTACGCTAGCCAGGACGCATCCCAATTCAGCTGTCATTATTTAAGTAGCCAGAGCTGCCTGAGGCGAGGAGAATGCTGTAATTAACCCCTTCCGCTGAGTTCTATTACACTCTTTCTCATCAATTTCTCCTGTTACTCACTCTCTCTCGCACACACATACACACTCTTTCTCTCGTCTCTCTCCCTCCCTCTTACTCCATCTCCCTCTCTCTCTTGTCTCTGACCAACTCTCTCGTTATCTCTCTCAGAACTATCTTCCTGACCCTAACCAGTCAGGCTTCAAGGCAGCTCATTCAACTGAGACCGCTCTCCTCTGTGTCACAGACGCTCTTCCGCTCTGCTACAGCGGACTCGCTCTCTTCTGTTTTCATCCTCCCAGATCTATCTGCTGCCTTCAACAGATCCTCCTCGTCACCTTCTCAGGGTTGGGTGTCTCAGGATCTGCAAACACTTGGATTGCATCCTACCTGACAGGTCGCCTGTGACTGCACTACGTGCTCTCACTACTGGTGTCCCCCAGGGCTCGGTTCTAGGACCTCTCCTCTTTTCTCTTTACATCAAGTCACTTGGCTCTGTCATATCTTCACATTGTGTCTTCTATCATTGCTATGCGGATGACACTCAACTACTCTTCTCCTTCGACTCTTCTGACGCACAGGTAGCGACATGCATCTCTGCATGCCTGGCAGACATCTCAGCTTGGATGTCGGCCCACCACCTCAAGCTCAAGCTCAAGCCCAACAAAACGGAGCTACTCATCCTCCCGGGGAAGGCCTGCCCGCTCCAAGACCTCTCCATCATGGTTGACAACTCCATGGTGTCCCCCTCCAAGAGTGCAAAGATCCTTGGCCTGACCCTGGACAAGACACTGTCGTTCTCTGCAAACATCAAAGCAGTGACTTGCTCCTGCAGTCACTGCTTTGAAGAGTACAACCTTTCCTCACACAGGTAGTGGTGCAGGTCCTAATCCAGGCACTTATCTCCTGTCTAGACTAATGCAACTCTCTGTTGGCTGGGCTCCCCTCTTGTGCCATCAAACACCTGCAACTTATCCATAATGCCGCAGCCCGCCTTGTGTTCAACCTTCCTAAGTTGTCCCATGTCACACCGCTCCTCTGCACACTCCACTGGCTTCCAGTCGAAGCTCGCATCATCTTCAAGACCCTGGTTCTTGTCTATGGAGCAGCAAGGGGAACTGCCCCTTCGTGCATTAGGCTATGCTCAAACCCTACACCCCAACCCAAGCACTGCATTCTGCCACCTCTGGTCTCTTGGCCCTCCCACCCCTATGGGAGGGCAGCTCCCACTCGGCCCAGTCAAAGCTCTTCTCAGTCCTGGACCCCAATGGTGGAACCAGCTTCCCTCTAAAGTCAGGACAGCGGAGTACCTGCCCATCTTACGAAAACATCTGAAACCCTACCTCTTTGAAGACTATCTTAAATAACACTCACTCTGCCCCTGACACTGCACTTGGACCACTGTAAGAGAGGAGAGAGGGGTAAAGGCCAAGCGATGGGGAGCATTTGGTTATAGTCTTCAATGGGTTCCTTTACTGCACTACACCTAATCCCAGACAAGTCTTAAACAAGACAGAGGCAACGTGCTGTGAGCTTTTCAAATGGCTAAATTCTGACTGCGGTTTATTCCTCAGACATTGGTTCAAATAGTATTGGCTCGCTTTCAAATACCTTTGAGCAGTTGATTGAGCCTAAGGAGGAGTGCAGTGTGGGGTAATCATGGGTCCAAAAAGTTGGAGCCGTTCCGAAATCGATCTGGGGCTTTCCCACCCAGACCCGATATGCATAAATAAACAATGTAATCTAGAGACCCGTTTCGAACAGACCCGAAGACAACTAGAACCTTTCCGTACAGACCTGATCGGGCCCAGATCCGATCCGAGTGGGGGAAGTCACAGAAAAGTATTTGTATAAGTTACTTTATTAACCGGAGAAGATAAAGCGCAAGAGGAAGGGAGATGCCGCTCTAGTAGGCGGGGGAGGGGCCGTTCTGTGAGCGAGTGACAATGTGAGGAGGGAGGGAGATGCCGCTCTAGTAGGCGGGGGAGGGGCCGTTCTGTGAGCGAGTGACAATGTGAGGAGGGAGGGAGATGCCGCTCTAGTAGGCGGGGGAGGGGCCATACTGTGAGCGAGTGACAATATGAGGAGGGAGGGAGCTGCCACTCTAGTAGGCGGGGGAGGGGCCATACTGTGAGCGAGTGACAAGTGAGGAGGGAGGGAGATGCCGCTCTAGTAGGCGGGGGAGGGGCCATACTGTGAGCGAGTGACAATGTGAGGAGGGAGGGAGAAGTGAGAGACGGCAACCAACCAAGCCGACTCGCGCCATAGTAGACTAATAGCTGCCTTAGCTAGGCTATTTATCATCAAATATAAGTACGTGGTACCCATCTTGACTGCAACAAACCGGGAGAAGCTAATTTAGATAGCTAATGTTAGCTAGCTAGGCTAACTGAGGTTGCAGTGCATGCGCTTTCTCATCCTAGAGTTACAAATAACAACAACTCCAATTCAGAATACTAAGATGCAGCCTTTCTGTTGGCTCTTGGTCATTGAAGCCTAACCCTCTACTTTAACTTTTAATTCCATCTTCCATTGGTTAGATAGCTCCTAACTTTTGCCACACATGGAGAGAGGCTATATGACCTTAGCCTGTTGCAGCAATGGCTGGCCAACCACAAGCTACACACGCCACAGTCCACACAAGTGAAAAGCAAGAGCAGCAACATAAATAAGAAGATATTTCTCTCTCTCTCTACTGCAGCAGTCACGTTCAGATCTGTACGTGCCCTTCCAAACAAGTCAGTTACAATTACATATACCCAAGACCGAGACAAACTATATCAGATCCGACCCAGACCTGTGACATTATTTAGAATTCTGTATCCGGACTCGCTCGGGACCCGGACCGGGTCTCGGGTATTCGGGTACAGGTGGATCCATGAAGACCTCTACTGTGGGGACTATGTAATTTGGTTCTACTGTGCCAGGCAAGCTCAATCAAGTGCAGCTTAATTATTCAAATAAACAAAAACAAATACTATTTGTGAAGTCAAATCTACGGTGCCAAGAACTGAGGTCTGAGTCATGTTCATTAGGGCATGCAACAAAAAACATTTTGAGACGTGTTGCAATGGCGTTTCTCAATGGACAAGTCCAGGTAGTCCCTTGATGTTGCGATCCACTTTCAGACGTTTGGTGCCTAATGACCAGGACTCTGTTGTTAGAAAGAAAAAGTGTTTGGCTGACCGGAGTAGCTGTTGATGCACTTGCAGTGGAACATCTCAGCCTCCTTGACCTGGCAGGAGGCGCTGTTCTTACAGGGGTTCGGCTGGCACGGGTTGTTGCCGCACTCGCCTACGCCGGTGCCGTAGAGCACGTTGCCACCCTTCTCCTGCAGGTTGTACACCAGGTTGTTGACGTCCAGCGTGCGAACACAGCCAACAAGACCTGTACCGGTGGAGGTCCTCTCCTTCACACTAAGAGAGAAGAGGATGGAGAGAGCGGGAGTGGGAGTGGGAGAGAGAGAGAAAGAGAGGAGAGTGGAGGGAGAGAGAGAGAGAGAGAGAGAGAGAGAGGAGAGAGGGAGAGAGAGGGAGTGAGAGAGACAGAGAGAGCAAGAGAGAGAAAGAGTGTGAATGACAATATACCATCAGCCATTCAATAGTTATTCAAATCAACTTAGTGAAAAATAGGAAAAATAAACACAGGTGCTGGACAGAAAAAACAAACAAATAATATGAAAAAAGCAATTACCTGCAGCTCTGCTAATGCTCACTGTGTACGCGTCTCAATAAACCAATATGGTACCGGAGAGTTCCGTACTGTACTGGTTTTATATAACTCAACAACTCCTTTCTCCATCAATATCCTTTTCTCTATATATATATACTAATCCATTACTAATTATATTGCTAACATACAACCATACTAATGCCATCTTCATGTTAGGCCTTACTCTGTCATCATGTCTTCGGGCACCCCTCCGATGAAGAGGTGTGTGTCCAGGTTGAGGCCGTCGGTTCCGGGGGGGCTGGCGCCCTCGATGTGGAGCTCGTCATCCACGCTCAGCACGGCGTTGCGCCGGTTCCTCGTCACCACCAGCTGGTACCAGCGACCCTGCTTCACCTGGACTTTACTGACCAGTGTGCCTGTGCCCGAGCCGGTGTTGAACCTAGGGATGGGTAGCAAACCATCATCTTTATATAATATGTTCAACGGAGATTCTGCATTGAAAGATGATTTTTAATCCAGGAATAGGTTTAAATCTGGATACAGGAAACTGGCCCATACTGCATATGTTTTTCAGTATATATATTTTTTTTAAAGGAAGCAGATTAGAGGTTCATAGGTGCACCAGCTACACCCGATTAACTGCCCTACATGTACCTAAGGAAAACTTGGTTGAGAATTGATAGTATTATATTTCTCATAATCAATTGCCCTCAACTCTGTTTTCTAATGGGATTTTTATAGAGCTACTGTTGGAATGGAGGTCCATAATCATTTCTACACAGTTTCAATTTGATCTGAGTCATTTTAAAGTATATATATATATATATGTATATATATATATATATATATATATATATATATATATATATATATATATATATAAAGTACCAGGCAAACGTTTTAGAACACACTTACTCATTCCTTGGGTTTTCTTTATTTTTAACATTGTAGAATAATAGTGAAGACATCAATACTATGAAATAACACATATGGAATCATGTAGTAACCAAAAAAGTGTTAAACAAAACAAAATATATTTGAGATTTGAGATACTTGAAAGTAGCTACCCTTTGCCTTTATGACAGCTTTGCAAACTCTTGGTATTCTCTCAACCAGCTTCATGAGGTAGCCACCTGGAATGCATTTCAATGAACAGGTGTGGCTTTGTTCAAAGTTAAGTTGTGGAATTTCTTTCCTTCTTAATGTGTTTGAGCCAATCAGTTGTGTTGTGACAAAGTAGGGGTTGTATACAGAAGATAGCCCTATTTGGTAAAAGACCAAGTCCATATTATGGCAAGAACAGCTCAAATAAGCAACAGGAAATGACAGTCCATCATTACTTTAAGACATGAAGGTCAGTCAATACGGAACATTTTAAGAACTTTGAAAGTTTCTTCAAGTGCAATCGCAAAAAACATCAAGCGCTATGATGAAACTGGCTCTCATGAGGACTGCCACAGGAAAGAAAGTCCCAGAGTTACCTCTGATGCAGAGTACAAGTTGATTAAACTCAGATTGCAGCCCAAATAAATGCTTCACAGAGTTCAAGTAATAGACACAGCTCAATATCAACTATTCAGATGAGACTGTGTGAATCAGGCCATGGTCAAATGGCTGCAAAGAAACCACGTTTAAAGGACACCAATAGGAAGAAGAGACTTGCTTGGACCAAGAAACACGAGCAATGGGCATTAGACCGGTGGAAATCTGTCCTTTGGTCTGATGAGTCCAATTTTGAGATTTTGGGTTCCAACCGCCATGTCTTTGTGAGACGCAGATTAAGTGAATGGATGATCTCCACATGTGTGGTTCCCACCGTGAAGCATGGAGGAGGTGTGATGGTGTTGGGGTGCTTTGCTGGTGACACTGTCAGTGATTGATTTAGAATTCAAGGTACACTTAACCAGCATGGCTACCACAGCCTTCTGCAGTGATATGCCATCCCATCTGGTTTGCACTTAGTGGGAATATCATTTGTTATTCAACAGGACAATAACCCAACACACCTCCAGGCGGTATAAGGGCTTTTCGACCAAGAAGGAGAGTGATGTAGTGCTGCATCAGATGACCTGGCCTCCACAATCACCCGACCTCAACCCAATTGAGATGGTTTGGGATGAGTTGGACCACAGAGTGAAGGAAAAGCAGCCCAAAAATGCTTGCATGTGTGGGAACTCCTTCAAGACTGTTGGAAAAAGCATTCCAGGTTAAGATGGTTGAGAGAATGCCATGAGTTTGCAAAGCTGTCATCAAGGCAAAGGGTGGCTACTTTGAAGAATCTAAAATCTAAAATAGATTTAGATTTGTTTAACACTTTATTTGTTTACTACATGATTCCATATGTGTTATTTCCTAATTTGTATGTCTTCACTATTATTATACAATGTATAAAATAGTAGAAAATTAAGAAAATCCCTTGAATGAGTAGGTGGGTCAAAACTGGACTGGTACACCCCTTCAAATTAGTGGATTCGGCTATTTCAGTCACACCCGTTGCTGACATCTGTATAAAATAGAGCACACAGCCATGCAATCTCCATAAACAAACATTGGCAGTAGAATGGCCTGAAGAGCTCAGTGACTTTCAATGTGGCAGTCAGTTCATCAAATTTCTGCCTTGCTGGAGCTGCCCGGGTCAACTGTAAGCGCTGTCATTGTGGAGTGGAAACGTCTAGGAGCAACAACGGCTCAGCCGCTAAGTGGTAAGCCACAAAAGCTTACAGAACAGGACCCCTGAGTGTGTAAAAATGGTCTGTCCTCGGTTGCAACACTCATTACCGAGTTCCAAACTACCTCTGGAAGCAACGTCAGCACAATAACTGTTCGTCGGGAGCTTCATGAAATGGGTTTCCATGGCCGAGCACCCCCACACAAGCCTGAGATCACCATGTGCAATGCCAAGAGCCCTGACCTCAAACCTATCGAACACCTTTGGGAAAAATTGGAATGCCAACTGCGAGCCAGACCAAATTGCCAAACATCAGTGCCTGACCTCACTAATGCTCTTGTCCCTGCAGCAATGTTCCAACATCTAATGGAAAGACTTCCATGGAGAGTGGAGGCTGTTAGAGCAGCAAAGGGGGGGACCAACTCCATGTTAATGCCCATGATTTTGGAATGAGATGTTCGACAAGCAAGTCTCCACATACTTTTGGTCATGTAGTGTACATGTCATTTTTTTACTCAAACCACCCGCAGACCGGATTGGACACCTCCACGGGCCGGATCCGGGCCGTATGTTTTTACACCCTGATCTACAGCTTGCTATCAATGCCCTTTGACACAACTGAACCTCTTCCTGTTTTGTCCCTTCCTGTTCTATCACCTCCACCCGTCCACTCACTTGAGCTCCACCTTGCCATTGACCAGGGTGAGAGACAGGAAGTCCTTCTTGCCATCCTGGCCGTTGAAGAGCAGGATGCCCGTCATCTCGGCCACCCTGAACTCCATGGCGATACGGACCGTGTGATAGGCCCTCATGGTGTCGAAGGCCAGATAGGACTTACCCCCGAATGACGGGATGAAGTATGTGATCACTGGGAAGAAGAGAGGGGTATTTATTTTTGGTAATACCAATTATCCCACTGATGACATGCTTTAAAAAATCTTTGAGCTAATAAAATTCATAAAATAAGAAGGAAAGTTTTACATCTTCCTAAGTCTGAGGTGGTTTTAACCTTCCAGACTTGAAATTGTATCAACTCGCTACCCAAGTCTTTTACTTGGGACATATAGTTAAATGCATCAAAGAGAAACAATGGGTATATATTGAAGATGCTCATGCTCACTCCCAGAATATTTTTACATGTCTATTTTCAAAGGATAAAGCTAAGAACATTAACTTCATAGTAAAGAACACTATAATAATATGGAAGAAAATGAAACGTATTCTACAAGAACCAATATCCCTCTCTAAAAACACAACCTTATGGTACAATCCTTGGAAAGCTTTTGAGAATTCACAGATAAATTGGAACACTATTGGCATAGAAACCGTAAATGACTTGGTAACAGGAAATACATGTATTACCGTAACAGAATTAAAAGGTACCAATAAAGAGAGTTTCAAATATATGCAACTTAAAAGTTATATATCACAAACTTTTGAGTTAAAATCTTTTGTACATCAGAGCAACCTTGAGGGAATCTTATTTGAGTCAGAAAATGTTCATATGATAGATAAGATATACACAATCATAACGACGTCGTAATCCATGCTTTCTGGGAATGCTATAAAGTCCGGAGTTTGTGGGCGAAACTACAAAGTGAAGTATTGCAAAGTCAGAAGTATTGCAATGGAAACTTACTTCTAATCCGCTGTCTGTATATTTCAAGATATAGCATATGGGGGTGTAGTGAGATACCCAATGGGTTGGACGATTCTCTTCTCATCACTCATCTTGAAAAAAACATATACTAAAAACTACTAAAAACTTAGAAGTCAATCCGCCATCATTGACACAATGGAAAAATCGAATGATTTATTATTGAAGTAGCATCGGCGAGAAGAAAAATAAATTGGTATAATTTAAGGCGAAGTGGCCAACAATAATGCAGGCACTGGGGATGGGGGTGTGAGCATGCAGGTCTGGGCAGAGGAGATGTAGTCATTGTTTGTGTGTGTCTGTAAATTGTTGTTCGTACAGTTGGAGACAAGAGCCTAGTTAAAGTAATATAGCCTAGCCTAGCTAGGTAGGTCATACAGTAAGCTCAACAGACAGATGTGTGGAAAGAGAGACCCTGTGACTTACAGAACATGTGCTGGTCTGTATCGTCAGGTAGAAAAGGACAGCTTGATGATGCATTTTCGATTTTATACTTGGAGTTTTGACACGAATGCACACATGAACGCACACACACACAAAACTAAGGTTACGTATGGAACCATGGTTATGTGAGCTATATGGATCACTCCAATATATTGGTAACACTCCGCTTCGGAGGGATACATCAGAGGTGAGGATTTACAGATATACTCCTGTGTCACGCTGGGGTTCGCCCCTATATATAGACCCCATGATCATGACACATGTTCTCTAGCACTGTAGAGGATTGGAGTGATCCATATAATTTACATACGTTGCGTATTATGTTTCACTATATTGGATCACTCCAGAGGGACCTGGCCAGGCAGCGCGGGACCGAGACGCAGGGGCCGTCGATGTGGAAGGGAGGTCCTGGCACAGTCCCCATAAGGGGAGGAAACGCCCAGGACTGCTGAACCAACTGCAGAGGGAGGTGCCACATTTACCCAATAGTGCCTAGCAAAAATGCAAGAGGAAGCCCAGCTGGCCGCAGCACAGATATCAGCGAGGGGCACTCTTCTCAGTAGTGCCCAGGACGCAGCCGCACCTCGTGTTGAATGTGCCACCACAGATCCCAGCACTGGACTTCCAGCCAGGAGGTATGCTGTCGTAATCGTGTCCACAGATATCAGCGAGGGGCACTCTTCTCAGTAGTGCCCAGGACGCAGCCGCACCTCGTGTTGAATGTGCCACCACAGATCCCAGCACTGGACTTCCAGCCAGGAGGTATGCTGTCGTAATCGTGTCCACAGATATCAGCGAGGGGCACTCTTCTCAGTAGTGCCCAGGACGCAGCCGCACCTCGTGTTGAATGTGCCACCACAGATCCCAGCACTGGACTTCCAGCCAGGAGGTATGCTGTCGTAATCGTGTCCACGATCCAGTGAGAGAACCTCTGCTTTGATAGCCCAGCCCCCAGGACTCTCTCATCATAGCAGACAAAGAGCTGGTCTGTTGTTACCCCTGACCGTGTCCGCTCCACATAGGCAGCCAGTGCCGGAGGGTACAGGGCACAGCATGCCGGAGGGAGGCGCAGATTTCCCTGCCACTGCCGGGGGGTTGTAAGCAGAACCTTGGGGAGGAATGAGGGGTTGGGACGGAGAGATTATACTCCTCCCCCTGGGTCCATCCGGGAGCACTCAGAACTTACTGAAAGAACATGGAGCTCACCCATCCTCTTCATGGAAGTAATCGCTAACAAGAAAGCCACCTTCATAGAGAGGTGTTTCAGGGAGGCAGACTCGAAAGGCGGCTTTGCCAAGGCTGCCAAGACCACATCCAGATCCCAGCTCGTCATTGAACGGGTCCTAGCTGGACGCAGGCAACGAACCCCCTTCATAAACCTGGAGAACAAAGGATAGCGCCCCACCGGCCTGTCCATCCACCCCACAAGGCAGGAAGATATAGTGGCCAAATATCCTCTCAGTGTAGAGGCTGCCAAGCCCTCATCCAAGCGAGACTGTACCTCAAACCATTGCGGGCGTCTACCGAGAAAATGAAAGAGAATGTGTGTCTATATATAGGGGCAGACCCCAGCCGTGACACAGGTGTACACGGGAGTAAATCTGCAAATCCTCAACCCGGATGCATCCCTCCACCGCGTACACACTTGTTTCTCTCACTCTGCCATTACATTATCATCTTTGTTCTCCAAACTCAACAAACTCCTGAGCCGTCTGTTTCTCTGTCCGCCTTTCTTTGTCTTGGGAGAATGTAGGCTGATGAAATCATCTTGTCTAATGATTTGATTGATTGATTTGAGGGAGGCTATGGGGCTGTCACTCACACACACTCTGACTTGAACACACATTTCCACCAGTTAATCCCGATCAAAGCAATTAGTGTAAATTATTTTAAGATGCAGCTGCGTGAGGTAATTTCTTATCAGAGAAACTAAGGGGAAAAAAGCTCTTGAGATTGCTCTGACAGCACTCAACACATGATTTTGGCGCTCGGCACAGAAGACACTGATTTGATATCAGTTTACTTTAGTGTTGACTAGTATAGTCTGATAACCTCGTTGGTTATTTACCTAGTGGTGTAGCAACGTTGATAGAGGTTGGATATCTATTGAGTTAAATAGACTGGGAGGTAAGCTGTATGGGTATGGGCATGGTCTTTGATGCAAGGTAGGGGTCACTTCAGCACTGTCATTTCAGGACATCAATACTTAAATAGAAACCTACTGTTCTCTTCTAGGATTGTGATCAATTCCATCTCCCTTTCAAAGTTCAGAGATGGAACCTAAGGTTTGTGTTTGTTTGTGTGTCGGTCAAGGAGGAGGGCGAGGGGGCACCACTCACATTTCTCGCAGACAGCGCCCCCTCTCCCGGCGGGGCAGATGCAGGTGAAATCGGCGCCGTCGTCCTCGCAGGTGCCGCCGTGGCGGCATGGGTGGGAGTCACAGGGCTGCTGAGCTTTGGTGTAGTGGGGCACAGGGCTGGTCCTGTGGAGGGGGGTGATAGTAATGGTGGGAGTGGGGGCCATGGTAGAAGGGGCGGCGGTGGTCCGGCGGCTGGTATAGGGACGGCGTGTGGTGCCCAGGGGACGGCGTGTGATGAAAGGGGAGTTGGGGTGCGGCAGGGTGGTGCTGGTGGCAGTGCTGGCAGTGGGGGTGGTGGCGGTAGCTCTGGTAGTGAAGTAGGGGAGGGAGAACAGGCCTGGTAGACAGATGAAGAGAGGGAGATTCAGAGAGAGAGAGAGCAAATGTCAAGGAGCATGTCAGTCTTGGACATTGATACAAGAACCAAAAAATGTCTACTCATGCTCGCATCGTCCTTCCTAAGAACATTTCATGTCCTCTCATGCTTCGTGTTTGTTACATTACATGTAAACAACGCAAGCCAATCCCCTGGGTGTGTCCTACCATAGTTGTTGAAGCGAATATTCTCCTCCTCTGGCTTCTTCACCACAATGGCTGTCTCCTTGGCTGCCTTCAGCTGCTTGAGCAGGGCTCCTTCAATGTCCTGCACCGTGAAACTGGTCTCTGTGGGACAACATGGAGGATAAAGACGTTCACAACAACCCAGAGGACACCACACACTTGGATAGCTGTACTTCTACGTATTTTATATATCACAGAGCTAGCACACCTGATTCAACTTGTCAACTAATTATAAAGCCATTGACTAGTTACAGTAAATTAGTTCCAGGGCTACCACAGAACTGTGAAACATTTGGTCCCAGAGGAGAGGTTTGAGAGACACTGAACTAGAAGACAGAGAAGCAATGTCCTGAAACGGCAGGACATTAGGAATGTCATTCCCCTCCCTCCATCCCATTGCAGTAAATATTTGCGAGAGCGATCGAGGCCGCTTGCGACAAGACAACGACACACCCAAGGGGACCAGTCATTCTCCTAACATCCAACAAAGTTCACTAAGGTTCAGATGAACCTTTCTCATAACATTTTCCACAGATGGCCATTTGAAATGGCCGACGCAGAGTTCCTTTATGGCAGTGTCTATTGTGCGGATGTAAAAGAGAAGAGGCGTGGAGAAGGGCAAAGTTTTTGGAGGTTTAATCCAATAGGGGAGAGGCACACACTAACCCTTGTTCACATTGGAAGTTCAAATCCAATTTTTTGTAATATCCGATTCTAATCTGTTATTTGTCCTGCAGTCTGAACGGCTAAAAATCACATGGAATCTCATATTTCAAGGCACATTTCAAACCACCTTCATAGATGGTTCGAAGTCGGATGCAAATCTTATTCCTGTCCATGCCACTTGTATCTGAATGATAAAATCTGATTTACTTGCCCTCAAGTGTTTTTTATACTTATTTGGCATATTTTATTGCTTGCTAGCTACTCTGTTGACAGTTAGGTAAGAACATGTGGTTGCTAACTCGTTAGCTAGTTACACTAGCTAGCTACACTACATGGCCAAAAGTATATTGACATGCTCGTCAAACATCTCATTCCAAAATCAAGGGCATTAATATGGAGTTGGTCCCCCCCCCTTTGCTGCTATAACAATCTCCACTCTTCTGGGAAGGCTTTCCACTAGAACATTGCTGCAGGGACTTGCTTCCATTCGGCCACAAGAGCATTAGTGTGGTCAGGCACTGATGTTGGCGATTAGGCCTGGCTCGCACTCTGCATTCCAATTAATCTCAAAGGTGTTCGATGGGGTTGAGGTCAGGGCTCTGTGCAGGAGAGTCAAGTTCTTCCACACCGATCTCGACAAACCATTTCTGTATGGACCTCGCTTTGTGCACGGGGGCATTGTCATGCTGAAACAGGAAAGGACCTTCCCCAAACTGTTGCCACAAAGTTGGAAGCACAGAATCGTCTAGAATGTCATTGTGTGCTGTAGTGCTAAGATTTCACTTCACTGGAACTAAGGGGCCTAGCGCAAACCATGAAAAACAGCCCCAGACCACTATTCCACCTTCACCAAACTTTACAGTTGGCACTATGCATTGGGGCAGGTAGTGTTCTCCTGGCATCCGTCAAACCCAGATCAGTCCGTCAGACTGCCAGATGGTGTAGATTGATTCATCACTCCAGAGACGAGTTTCCACTGCTCCAGAGTCCAATGGCGGCAAACTTTACACAACTCCAGCCGACGCTTGGCATTGCGCATGGTGATCTTAGGCTGCTTGGCCAAGGAAACCCTTTTCAAGAAATTCCCGACAAACAGTTATTGTGCTGACGTTGCTACCAGAGGCAGTTTGGAACTCCGTAGTGAGTGTTGCAACTGAGGACATAGGATTTTTACGTGCTACACGCTTCAGAAATCGGAAGTCCAGTTCTGTGAGCTTGTGTGATCTACCACTTCGCGGCTGAGCAGTTGTTGCTCCTAGACATTTCCATTTCACAATAACAACACTTACAGTTGACCGGGGCAGCTCTGGTTGGAAAGGTGGCTTCCTATGACGGTGCCATGTTGAAAGTCACTGAGCTCTTCAGTAAGGCCATTCTACTGCTAATGTTTGTCTACGGAGATTGCATGGCTGTGTGCTCGATTTTATACACCGGTTGCAACGGGTGTGGCTGAAATAGCAGAATCCACACATTTTGGCCATGTAGGGTAGTTGACTGCTGTGCCTAGCCAAAAAGCAAAGGTGACAACAATTGGTTGTTAAATAACTTCTGAGTGATAGGAAGCACAAGCACAACCACTAATCAGCGTACACTACTGTGCACACACCCGTCGTTACTATGACAACTAGCATAGCCATGTCAGCAAATGACTGTTGTCTGAACACACACACATCCGAATTGATCACTTGTAACTTGTTGTTTGGACAATCAGTATTCAAAAACAGAACTGATTTGAGCATTAAGGCCTGCAATGTGAACAATGCCTAACAGCACTCTGGGGCTGAAATGAACCCAGTTCTGAAAGACAACGCCACCAAGCTCACTGAGAGGATTTAATTGTTGTTGGTGTTGTTTTGTTAGTTTTTCCCTGTTGGCGCTTACAAATAACAAATACAACCCACGTCTGAAAAAGAGAATAACAATGAAAATAGCATAGCCACGGTCTAGTGTGTTTTGTAAAATGGAATGACTTCCTGAACAATAATGCCAGTGCAGTGATACACTGCCGTGGCCTTTTGCTTACATTGGCATTTAGAAACTTGTTTATATGTATAATGAATGTGCTACACTAGCCATAACTGTCACAGTCATTCTCTGGACCTAGTTTTGTCCCATGGAATAAATGTTGTGGATCTTTATGTTTTTCCTCAAAATCCTGGACTATTGGACCACCATTTTATTACGTTTGCAATTGCAACAAATAACCCCAACCAAGGAGCATCAAAAGTCGTGCTATAAATTCACAGACAACACAAAGATTCCTTGATGCCCTTTCAGACTCCCTCTGCCTACCCAACGACGTCAAAGGGCAAAAATCAGTTAACCACCTAACTGAGGAACTCAATTTAACCTTGCGCAATACCCTAGATGCAGTTGCACCCCTAAAAACATTTATCTTAAGAAACTAGCTCCCTGGTATACAGAAAATACCCGAGCTGTGAAGCAAGCTTCCAGAAAATTGGAACGGAAATGGCGCCACACCAAACTGGAAGTCTTCCGACTAGCTGGGAAAGACAGTACCGAAGAGCCCTCACTGCTGCTCAATCATCCTATTTTTCCAACTTAATTGAGGAAAATAAGAACAACACGAAATGTATTTTTGATACTGTCTCAAAGCTAACTAAAAAGCAGCATTCCCCAAGTGAGAATGGCTTTCACTTCATTAGTAATAAATTCATGAACTTCTTTGAGGAAAAGATCATGATTATTAGAAAGCAAATTACGGACTACTCTTTAAATCTGCGTATTCCTTCAAAGCTTAGTTGTCCTGAGTCTGCACAACTCTGCCAGGACCGAGGATCAAGAGAGACACTCAAGTGTTTTAGTACTATATCTCTTGACACAATGATGAAAATAATCATGGCCTCTAAACCTCCAAGCTGCATACTGGACCCTATTCCAACTAAACTACTGAAAGAGCTGCTTCCTGTGCTTGGCCCTCCTATGTTGAGCATAATAAACGGTTGTACCAAAGGTCACTAAAGGTGGCAGTAATAAAGCCTCTCTTGAAAAAGCCAAACCTTGACCCAGAAAATATAAAAAACGAATCGGCCTATATCGAATCTTCCATTCCTCTCAAAATTTTAGAAAAGGCTGTTGCGCAGCAACTCACTTCCTGAAGACAAACAATGTATACGAAATGCTTCAGTCTGGTTTTAGACCCCATCATAGCACTGAGACTGCACTTGTGAAGGTGGTAAATGACCTTTTAATGGCATCAGACCGAGGCTCTGCATCTGTCCTCATGCTCCTAGACCTTAGTGCTGCTTTTGATACCATCGATCACCACATTATTTTGGAGAGATTGGAAATCCAAATTGGTCTACACGGACAAGTTCTGGCCTGGTTTAGATCTTATCTGTCGGAAAGATATCAGTTTGTCTCTGTGAATGGTTTTCAGTGTTCCTCAAGGTTTCGTTTTAGGACCACTATTGTTTTCACTATATATTTTACCTCTTGGGGATGTCATTCGAAAACTATGTTAACTATGCGGACAACACACAGCTGTACATTTCAATGAAACATGGTGAAGTCCCAAAATTGCCCTTGCTAGAAGCCTGTGTTTCAGACATAAGGAAGTGGATGGCTGCAAACTTTCTACTTTTAAACTCGGACAAAACAGAGATGCTTGTTCTAGGTCCCAAGAAACAAAGATATCTTCTGTTGAATCTGATAATTATTCTTAATGGTTGTACAGTCGTCTCAAATAAAACTGCGAAGGACCTCGGCGTTACTCTGGACCCTGATCTCTCTTTTGACGAACATATCAAGACTGTTTCAAGGACAGCTTTTTTCCATCTACGTAACATTGCAAAAATCTGAAACTTTCTGTCCAAAAATGATGCAGAAAAATTTATCCATGCTTTTGTTACTTCTAGGTTAGACTACTGCAATCCTCTACTTTCCGGCTACCTGGATAAAGCACTAAATAAACTTCAGTTAGTGCTAAATATGGCTGCTAGAATCCTGACTAGAACCAAAAGATTTGATCATATTACTCCAGTGCTAGCCTCCCTACACTGGCTTCCTGTCAAGGCAAGGGCTGATTTCAACGTTTTACTGCTAACCTACAACGCATTACATGGGCTTGCCCCTACCTATCTTTCCGATTTGGTCCTGCCGTACATACCTACACGTACGCTACGGTCACAAGACGCAGGCCTCCTAATTGTCCCTAGAATTTCTAAGGAAACAGCTGGAGGCAGGGCTATCTCCTATAAAGCTAAATTTTTATGGAATGGTCTGCCTACCCATGTGAGAGACACAAACTCGGTCTCAACCTTTAAGTCTTTACTGAAGACTCATCTCTTCAGTGGGTCATATGATTGAGTGTAGTCTGGCCCAGGAGTGTGAAGGTGAATGGAAAGGCTCTGGAGCAACGAACCGCCCTTGCTGTCTCTGCCTGGCCGGTTCCCCTCTTTCCACTTGGATTCTCTGCCTCTAACCCTATTACAGGGGCTGAGTCACTGGCTTACTGGGGCTCTTTCATGCGGTCCCTAGAAGGGGTGTGTCACTTGAGTGGGTTGAGTCACTGATGTGATCTTCCTGTCTGGGTTGTGCCATGGCAGAGATCTTTGTGGGCTATACTCTGCCTTTGTCTTCGTCTCAGGATGATAAGTTGGTGCTTGAAGATATCCCTCTAGTGGTGTGAGGGCTGTGCTTTGGCAAAGTGGGTGGGGTTACATCCTTCCCGTTTGGTCCTGTCCGGGTGTATCATCGGATGGGGCCACAGTGTCTCCTGACCCCTCCTGTCTCAGCCTCCAGTATCTATGCTGCAGTAGTTTATGTGTCGAGGGGCTAGGGTCAGTTTGTTATATCTAGAGTACTTCTCCTGTCTTATCCGGTATCCTGTGTGAATTTAAGTATGCTCTAATTCTCTCTTTCTCTCTCTCGGAGGACCTCAGCCGTAGGACCATGCCTCAAGACTACCTGGCATGATGACTCCTTGTTGTCTCCAGTCCACCTGGCCATGCTGCTGCTCCAGTTTCAACTGTTCTGCCTGCGGCTATGGAATCCTGACCTGTTTACTGGACGTGCTACCTGTCCCAGACCTATTATTTGACCATGCTGGTAATTTATGAACATTTGAACATCTTGGCCATGTTCTGTTATAATCTCCACCCGGCGCAGCCAGAAGAGGACTGGCCACCCCTCATAGCCTGGTTCCTCTCTAGGTTTCTTCCTAGGTTCCGGCCTTTCTAGGGTGTTTTTCCTAGCCAACGTGCTTCAACACCTGCATTGCTTGCTGTTTGGGGTTTTAGGATGGGTTTCTGTACAGCACTTTGAGATATCAGCTGATGTATGAAGGGCTATATAAATACATTTGATTTGATTTGATGATAACAGTACATTTACCATACTATACCATACAGTAAGGGCTGGTTTCTTGGACTAAGAAGCACTTTCAAAGGACAATCTCCATTGAACATGCTTTTTAATCTGTGTCCGGGAAACTGGCCCAGAGTGTGTTCATCATGACTTTTTATCAAAAAAGTTTTTACCTGGGTTGAAGTGGGCCTCGATGAAGGCCAGGATGGAGTTGCTGGGCGCCAGGCTGCGGACTTGGACACTCATGAAGTCGTTCTGCACCTTTGATTTACGGAACAACTCGTTCAGCTGAGCCAGGGATGAGAAACACATTCATTAGTACATACCACAGACAAATATTTTGCAGTTTAGGTTGTCCCTCCCTGTTTCAGTCTGTTTTGTTCTGTTTCGTGCATAATGAATACAACCAGGATGATGAATGAGCGAGGTAATGAGCTCTGTGCAGTGGCTCATCCAATTTGAGTGCAGTAAACTCATTTCCCGGAAGGATGGGGGAAGACTATGTCTGCATCCAAAATGGCACCTTATTCCCTGTATAGTGCACTACTATTGACCAGGGCCCCTGTGCCATTTGGGACGCAGCCTTTGTCAGGGAATAGGTCTTCTACTGTGTAGAAGCACATTGGGCCTGGTCTGGGTGCACAAATTGATATTTAGCTGCAGATAGGGGTATAATTACATGAGCATGTTTTTTTCTGAGGCAGTGGTAAATGTCAGGTTAGCATGGCACACGCTGGCTGCTGATTGGTTTAGCTTCTGATTCACAATATGGGTGTGTGCTTTTGGTGCCCAAATGAAGTCTAAGTCATTGTCAGGAAGTAAATAAGCTTGTAATCCACATGGTTTCATGCTTCCCTACTAGACAGAGCATAACATTCATCATGTATCTCTCTCTGTTGGCTCAAATTTGATACCTTGAGGGAGACATAAGGCGCTGTACCAAGTACCTGACCTAATTCTTGTTTATTTTCAAAAATAGAGCTAACTCCTGCTGACCACTCATCTCAAGAGATTTTGAAGCACACACAATTGGGTTATTCTCCTGTTCCTCCTCTGTTCACTCCAAATGATTTGTATGGGGGTGAATGACATCACTCCCACTACACTATATTCCATTTTCTATACTAGCCTACTGTATGTTAATGTCTCTGTACATACTCCTCAGGTACCTCTGCTGGGTAGAGGGCGGGACTGCAAGTAGCATAACAAAACCAATATGTGTGTGCCCAGACACAAACCCCCACACGGCCACACTGAACCAGAAACATGGCCACCTCTCCCCCTCTCTAGTTTTAACCTCAGGTGATATCCACACACAGTCTCTAGCAGACAAACACACACAAGGGGCTAGAGGGATGGTTTTGCTATCTAGTGCCACAGCTGGCCCCCACGAGGCGTAGGATGCACACACATACAGACACACAGTCACACACTGAGTGTTGTGAGGTGGTAGATTAGGCTTCGACGCGGGCCAGTGACACCATTTCAACAGCTGGCGAGAAGCACACGTGTGCGTGCGCCCACACACACACACACACACAATGTCCCCGTTTAAGAGCGAGCATTAACTTTGACAACCCACACTTGTTCGACAGACCGTTATTGAACCACTGACTATGGCAGCTAGTTCTGTATGTAGGGGGGTTGCTACTCACAGCATTCTCGATGCTCCTGGCCGTCTCGCCAAACAGCTCAGACTTGGGATCCTCCATCTCAGGGGTGTAGAAGACCTCCTGGCCCTCCACCTGGTCCAAGTGCAGGAAGCCGTTGAACCGCATGGTGGCTGGGAGGAAATGGTGTCACACACAAGTTATAAACGTTTACTTTCTGTACCTATGGGGCATGCGGTGCCCTCAACTACCCGCCCTCGGCTTCAGACAGTGACCATTTTGGTGGAGTAGTGCCAGTCTGGGGTTAGTGATGGAGTGTGTGTGTGGGGGGGAGGGTTAGTGTGGTTGTTTTTTATGGTGGGTGTGGCTGTGGAGTTGAGGGGGCAGAGCCTGTGATTGGCTGCAGCGGAAGTGGAAAGAGTGGATGGTGGGATATGAAGGAGGAATGAAAGAAGAAGAGAAGAGGAAGAGCAGAAGGGCAGGGGGTGGAGTAATGGAGTTTACCAGACTGAGACTTGTCCCAAAAATTGGCAGAGGCATGGAGGACTGAGTAGAGAGAGAGATATCAGTTAGATAGACAGGAGATATTAACACACATATTACAAAGACAAGCAGAGAGGGACAGACAAGACAACACGCATAGCAAAAATTAAGAACATTTTCTAAAAGTCTCCAGCTTTGGCAAAGACAGTCCCACACCTTGCCCTTAAACATCCCCATTTCCCTGTTCAAAATCCTTCAAGCCCCAATGGCCTCTTGCTATTGTTCCGGCAACACAATGGCAGCGAGACTCAAGACATCGTGAAAGAGAAGAGTGAAATAAAGCAGGAAGCAGGAGAGAAAGGGGGCTGGAGAGGAGATGAGGAGAGGCGCTGATGCTGAGGTTTCATGCCACGGCTCATAATCAGCTGAACAAATTGCCCAAATCAATCATGGTGCCCTGCTTGGAGCTCGCCTGAAAAAAAAAGTGAAGAGCATTTGTATGATTATCGTGGAAGATAGCCATAATTGTCTCCTAATGCCGCCAAACCGGTGACTGACAAAATTGCATGATAAGGACTTTTTTTGGCCGTTGTCTCCGCACGACACACATCGATTCAAATCTGATGGGGCAGCTATTAAATAGGAACAAATGGGGAAGGTTTGGATGGAGAGCAGAAAAAAGAGGAGAGGAGAGCAATAGATCAGATTATTTTTATATGGGTAGAAGACAAAACAGAGGAGGCCATTTTTCCGACGAGCAGCAGCCGTGATGGACAAAGAGAGGGATGGGGGATTATCAGATAAGGTTAAACTGTGAAACTTAAAAGGCCTTGTCTGAGTTTAACTTGCCACTCGCAACTTGCATTGGGAAAGTGGACAGAAGCTTTGTTCTTAGTATTAACATATTCAACTCTGACACCCTCTGGTGGCATTTTGTAAATGACTCATAATATTGTATACTACCCTCATAAAGTGGATTTCATTTCAAAACTATAAGTCCTACAAACACATGATTAGTACTGTTAGAAAGGTAAGGACTGTGGGATTATGATAAAGGGGGTGATAAAGGGGGATCAGAAACAATGTGACTATAACAGAACCTTAGATACAGCAGATAAAACAAATGTGAATGTGTGTGTGTGTGGGGGGGGGGGGGGGGGGGGGGTCACAATTGAGAGATTTGAATGTCTAGGTTTAACATTAAATATGTAAACAATTATTGTTCCAAAAGGTTGTTTTTTATGAAAAAACCTAATGGTGTCGCTTCAAACATGCACAAATTCCCAGACAGGACTTGTGCAATGTAATTTTTCGTATTACAGGAATAATTTTTCATCTTACTGGAATAATATACATATGAGCAGCAGGGGGCTGGCAGGTAGCCTAGTGGTTATAGCGTTGGATTAGTAACCGAAAGGTTGCAAGATCGACTCCCCGAGCTGATAAGGTAAAATTCTGTCGTTCTGCCCCTGAACAAGGCAGTTAACCCACTGTTCCTAGGCCGTCATTGTAAATAAGAATTTGTTCTTAACTGACTTGCCTAGTTAAATAAAAATAAAATAAATGAGGAGAAAGCTGAAGTCTCTACCTATCCATTGACGTAAATATATCCCATCTGATTCCCAGTTTGTCCAGTAGGAGAGCACATGATGTCTCTTGGCAACTTCAAACCAAACCAAACCTCTGGTTTGGGTCGTCACCGTGCCAAAATAGCACTTATTTTCCCATTCACTATTCCTATTGTAAACAAGTGAGATAGTTTGATTTCCGTAAAGACAATGGCTGTAGCTTTCAAATGGTACGTCACTTTCTAACTTCTGGCAACAAAAAAAAAAATTTTTAAATGGGAAACCATTCGCATGATACATATACTGTAACTGATACAAGTTATTACACTTTTCAGATGTTTCAATGGTGTGGCAACAAAGTCAGAGTTATTGAAATCACTCCCACTGATGCTTATCTTATCTTATTTCGGACGGTTAAAGGAACACAAACATGATCAAAATATCCATTTGCACACCAATAAAATTTGTCCACACCTTCTGATGATCGTTTACAGGGTGATCTAAAGTTAACTATGCCTGTTTTCGCTAGGAGTTAGCAAATAGCGGTTATCTCCTCTCCTCAGAGAGATCACTTACACCATCAATACAGGAGGAAAATAAAGCAAGACGCTCCGCTGATAGATATTACACCTTGCCGGTCGCCATGGACTTGTCAGTTCCATCCTAATGAGTGTGATATCATCCTTACTCAGGAGTAGAAATAGGTCTGGCGTATTGATTAAGGAGCGATACACTCTATAAATCGGTAACTCTTTGGCAGAATGAGCTATCGATCGACAAAGGGTGGGTGTGACACCGTTAGCGCCTCGCCACTGCTGACAAATGGATGTTTGTGCATTTCGTCATTGCGTGATGTGGCGTACTGCAGATGTACTGTACCGAGACTCTATTGTAGTGCTAATAGCGTGATTTCATTTAATGGACGGTAGCGACTGGTAATGTTGGTGTGATTTCATTTCATGGACGGTAGCGACTGGTAATGTTGGTGTGATTTCATTCAATGGACGTTAGCGACTGGTAATGTTGGTGTGATTTCATTTCATGGACGGTAGCGACTGGTAATGTTGGTGTGATTTGATGTCAAGGACGGTAGCGACTGGTCATGTTGGTGTGATGAGAAAGAAGCAACACAGCTCTAGATTTTATATGAGCACATTGTTTCATATCCAATAGTCCTCTTCAATTTCAAGTGTACCTCCTAAAGGGGTTGAAGAGAGGTGAGGTGGTAAGTATAGGAGGGGAACAGGAGAGGGGGGTTGTGGGGTACTTACAGGGGCATTTGGCTCCCTCAGGGCTGCTGGAAGCCGTCTTGCCATCAGGACAACAGCCGAAGGGAGTGTTGTCACACGACGAGCGGTCCTCCGCTGTGGGGATGGTGGTGGCTGCGGCTGTGGGGTCTAGGGGAAAGAGGAGGGTTCATAATGCTTCATAACACCTCATAACGCTTCATAATGATTCGTAACACTTGTAACACATCTTAAATCTGGCAGTGGTGGCTACAGCCTAGGGAACTAGGGGAGAGAGAGGAAGAGATTCATAATGCTTTATAGCTCATTTTAATGCTTCATAATACCTCTGTAACCCCAACCTCGGAGAAGCTGCATCTGGAACTCATCTCCATTATGAGAGCCATACTGTAGTAGCTACATAATGGGCTACATACCGTTATAATGGCACTAAGTACTTTGTGATGAGGGTTGATAAATAACCACGGAAACAGCTAATCTCTTCCACTGATTGGGCGATTGCTATCTGCACATTTCCACTGATTGGCAGATGGCAATCTCCAAACACTTTGTCCCTGAGAACATTGCCTTTGCTATAAATCTAGGAGTACCCTGACCTCATCTCCAATGGGGTAAAGTGGCTACTCTTACAGTACACCAGGGAATGGCCTGCACCCGTTTCTCTCTTACAGGGATAGGTTTCTCTGTGGAGCAGCTTAACGGTCACCCTATGATTAGAAATGATCGTAGAGCAAACAACCGTGGCTTGCTGAATAAGTCGTTAAGACGTCAAAGGGGGAAGGTTGTCTCTTCAAGGACTCCCTGTCGTCGCCCTCTGAGTGAAACACCCGCCGCTAGGACAGGAGTCTGTGGAGAAACAACTCTAGGTCAGGGATTGGAAGGAAGGGAGAGAATGATGGAGAGGAGTGTTGGCGTCTACAGGGCATCTGTTGGCACATGGATTTACTGACCACAGCAATTGAGTTGGGAGAATGGGGGTGTAGGGAGGTGTGCTATTGCTCCATTGGGAGGCAAACACAGATCTACCCAACCACAACCACCCCCCTGTTTACATAAACATACAACTAGACACACAGACACATAGGAGACCCAGGTCTCCTTGGCAGACAGGCCATATGTGCCAGGCGTCAGCGAGCGCTCCGGTCCGCTGGTGACAAGAGAATAAATCTGCAAGAGGGAAAAGCGTCAGAGGAAGCGCTGAGGCTCGTGTTCCATCAATTCAGGAGTGTCAAAGCAAGCTGTTGGGTCACAGAGCTTTGGAATGGTAAAAAAAAGCTGATTGAAAAGGGTTAGTCTACAGGTCTCTGGAGTGTGGTGCTTGGTGGAGTGGTTTAGCTATAAGGCCAGAATGCCGTGGAGGGATTTTACTGTGTAGAGTGAGAGTTGTGTTCCGTATCACTATGCTGCAATGACAAGGTAAGAGAAATTCTTATCAAGCTATCAACGCAGCTTTGAAACAACCCCCCAACATAAGCCAATAATCTCATCAACTTTCTGTTTTCCATTTCAAATATGAAAATAGCTTCTTATTTTGACAGAATGGAGGATACTGTGACAACAGTTTTCGTTTGGAAGACATTCTTGTATTTCTCTGCTTAACATTTGGCTTAAACTAAATGCAAAGGACACTTTGAAAACACACTTCTGTTGTGGTGACATAACATCAGATAATGACATGTATAATGTCAAACAATGACATGTTTAAAATGTAAGAATGACTTTGTTTGATGTTATACATGTCATTATTATCGGTTTAATCCAAATGCTAGATAACATTGAACATTGAGCACAACTGACACGAAAGCTTTATGAGCCGAAGTGTACATGTGCTAGGACAAAATGTGAAGCCATAGTGAGTAACGTGTTAGCACCATGGGCAACTACTTTGGTAACACAGGACCTAGACCAAGTTGAATATGTGTCCTGTCCATTGATGCATTCAATCATGGACATGTATAGCTGCTGCCAGTAGTAGTCAGATATTGTAAGATACAGTGGGGCAAAAAAGTATTTAGTCAGCCACCAATTGTGCAAGTTCTCCCACTTAAAAAGATGAGAGAGGTACATAGGTACTCTTCAACTATGACAGACAAAATTAGGAAAAAAATCACATTGTAGGATTTTTAATGAATTTGTTTGCAAATTGCGGTGGAAAATAAGTATTAAGTCACCTACAAACAAGAAAGATTTCTGGCTCTCACAGACCTGTAACTTCTTCTTTAAGAGGCTCCTCTGTCCTCCACTCGTTACCTGTATTAATGGCACCTGTTTGAAATTGTTATCAGTATAAAAGACACCTGTCCACAACCTCAAACAGTCACACTCCAAACTCCACTATGGCCAAGACCAAAGCTGTCAAAGGACACCAGAAACAAAATTGTAGACCTGCACCAGGCTGGAAAGACCGAATCTGCAATAGGTAAGCAGCTTGGTTTGAAGAAATCAACTGTGGGAGCAATTATTAGGAAATGGAAGACATATAAGACCACTGATAATCTCCCTCTATCTGGGGCTCCACGCAAGATCTCACCCCGTGGGGTCAAAATGATCACAAGAACGATGAGCAAAAATCCCAGAACCACACGGGGGGACCTAGTGAATGACCTGCAGAGAGCTGGGACCAAAGTAACAAAGCCTACCATCAGTAACACACTACGCCGCCAGGGACTCAAATCCTGCAGTGCCAGACATGTCCCCCTGCTTAAGCCAGTACATGTCCAGGCCCGTCTGAAGTTTGCTAGAGAGCATTTGGATGATCCAGAAGAAGATTGGGAGAATGTCATATGGTCAGATGAAACAAATATATAACTTTTTGGTAAAAACTAAACTTGTCGTGTTTGGAGGACAAAGAATGATGAGTTGCATCCAAAGAACACCATACCTACTGTGAAGCATGGGGGTGGAAACATCATGCTTTAGGGCTGTTTTTCTGCAAAGGGACCAGGCCGACTAATCCATGTAAAGGAAAGAATGAATGGGGCCATGTATCGTGAGATTTTGATTGAAAACCTCCTTCCGCCCGGGCAACGAAGTAGTGGCTTCGTAAGAAGCATTTCAAGATCCTGGAATGGCCTAGCCAGTCTCCAGATCTCAACCCCATAGAAAATCTTTGGAGGGAATTGGAAATCCGTGTTGCCCAGCAACAGCCCCAAAACATCACTGCTCTAGAGGAGATCTGCATGCAGGAATGGGCCAAAATACCAGCAACAGTGTGTGAAAACCTTGTGAAGACTTACAGAAAATGTTTGACCTCTGTCATTGCCAACAAAGGGTATATAACAAAGTATTGAGATAAACTTTTGTTATTGACCAAATACTTACTTTCCACCATAATTTGCAAATAAATTCAGAAAAAATCCTACAATGTGATTTTCTGGATTTTTTTCTCATTTTGTCTGTCATAGTTGAAGTGTACCTATGATGAAAATTGCAGGCCTCTCTCACCTTTCTACGTGGGAGAACTTGCACAATTGGTGGCTGACTAAATACTTTTTTTGCCCCACTGTATATGGTGGCAACACATCTGTCAAAACAAAACTGCTTGATTTTGTTGAATTGAAAGGAGAAACAGCAGAGGAGATTGCAGCTGAGGTCCTGGTGGTCATCCAAAAATGTAACCTGCAAAACAAAGTCGTAGCATTCTCTGCCGACAACACAAATACCAACTTTGGAGGACTGAATAGGCTGGGGAGAGTCAATGTCCATACCAATGTTAAAAATGCTGTGCAGCGTGAGGTGATTGGCTTAGGTTGTTCTGCCCACATCATTCATAACACGGCCAGAACAGCTTTGGTTATGATTCCCCTTGTTGTTGAGTACCTGCTCACAAAGATATTTGGATATTTTCATATTTTCACCGTCAGAGTAGAAAGTTTGTTGGCCAGGAGTACCATAACATTTTAGGACACAGCAATGTTCTCTGGCTGTCCATGCTCCCTGCTCTAGAAAGTGTGCTGAAAAGGTATGTGCCATTTTCTTTCTTAAGACAAACGCCCTGTTGTCCTGCGAGCAATGTTCGAAGATCCACTGACTGAACTTTGGCTGGCCTTTGTCCATGGAAACTCGACCATATTCAGTGGCATGATCAAGATGCTTGAATGCCAGGACCGCTGTGCTGTGGAGTCAGCTGCAGTTCTGAGAAACATTGAGGCAAAATTGACTGCAAGACGTGATGACAACTTCATCCCAGTGGTCAGAGGACTTCTGAGAGAGCTAGAGGAAAATGGAGACATGTCTAAAGAGAGCTTTCTCAAAACATCCCAATCATTCTTCACTATGGCTGTGAACTACTTGCAAGCATGGGGAAAGCACACAGATAATCTAAAATATTTACATTGTCTCCTTTTAAAAAGGCAACCTCTGCGTGAAGACATCCAGAAGGCAGCAGACACACTGCAGGAAAAATGCCCCAATGTGACCATTAATGAGGATGCATTGTTTGACGAGGTTACTGGCCTGCAAGAGTTCCTAACGGGGGGGATCGCTTGAAGAATGGAAAACATCTGAGACGCGGCTTAGTCAGAGATGGAGCACGGTGGTTAACCACTTCAAAGAGAACGACATCCCACACACTAACCTGGCTAGATTAGCGTCTGTTGTCATTTGCTTACCTAGAAGTAATGCACCAGTCGAGAGAGTGTTCTTCCAAATGAACGATATGCAGTATGGACAGCAGCAAGAAATAGGTTCACTGTTCCTACCATCAAGGCCATGCTTATTGTGAAGACAAACTTTAACCTTCCCTGCCAGGAGTTCATGGAGAAGCTGGCCGAAGACAGAGCAATCCTGAAGAAAATACATTCTTCTGAGAAATATACAGATTAGGTTGGTATATTATGTAGTTACCAATCTCATCAGCATCTTATTTCTTTATTATGATAAGTATTTCACATATACTATTGTCTGTTTTTTCAATTTTGCTCATGTTCTCTTCTGCTCTTATTCTAGCAGGACCACTGAATGGCTGTTCAGATCAGTTCTGTCTTGTCTGTAGTGTTTCTGTAGTATAGTTGTTTTCTCTATCACAATGTGCCTGTTAGACTAAATACATGAAACCGGAATTGTCCCCCTTTTTCATTTCATAGATAATAACATTGGATATTTTAATGATATATTGACCGCCGAACTGGAAATATCCCCGGTTCTCATTTCAGAAATCTGGTCACCTTATTTTAGCTAGCTAATATAGCTGCCAATCTGCCAGAAGCTGTTAAGTTTGTGCTCTGCCACTGTGCCTGGCGGACCATGCACAAGCTCCACCACAGTCTGGACTTTCACTTCCTGATCACAGGCCACACCCCGACTGGTGCTTCGGGATCATCAAGCAGAGCTTCAGAAATACCAGAGTGAACACTTTGTCTGAGATTGCTGGTGATGTGAAGGACAGCACTGTGACAGGGGACAACATCCCACAGCTGGTGGGACTGGAGGATGGTATGGTGCTGGTGGAAAGCTATGGTTGGCAACAACACCTGACTCTGTATTTCAGGCCGCTGACACAGATCAAGCAGTACCAGCACTTCAGGTGAATATAATTTTCATTGCATTGTATGAGGTTATTATTCTTATCTAAACTTGGGAGGTGAACTGATGTTGTGCTATTTCCTGTTTTACAGCTTTGGTGCTCTGGAGCCTGGTGTTGTCGCCAAGGAGTGTTCGGACTCAGTCGGGACCATGTTTTAGCTGCTGTGCAACACTGACATCCTTCCTCCCACAGGTGGTCTGCCTGTACAAGCACCACCTGGACTGGACACAGCTAGACAAACTTATCTTGTTGAGAAGATCAGGGAGTTTTGTGACGAAGAGGCTATGGACATCACATGCCCCGCACCAAAGTCAAGGGCATGACAGAAACAGGCTCTCCGAATATAGATTCCCTTGTTCATGCGTTGTTCGGACGAACTAGTCATCAGCACTATCTGCAGTGCTTCGATTCAAATGACTCTCTAAGAACACACACGCCATACGTTGCTGCAACTATATATATATTTTATCCTGCTGCTCAGCCACTTTTTCCCTGATTGTATGCATACTACTACCTCGTCTATCACTATCGTTATTAATATTGTTCGTGTACATACTGTATATTATTTTATTTATATTGCCACTATCTATTTCTGATAGTGATACTATGCAAGTAACCATTTGGCTGTACCATTTACATCTTCCGTAGAGACGCATCCACTTCGCAAGACTAATCCATATTCATTTTATATATAAATATGTTGCTATGTGTGGTCGTTACATGATTTTGTGACATACCCCACAGACTCACTAAACAAAAATGCTTTGTTTGTAAATTATGTCTGAGTGTTGGAGTGTGCCCCTGGTTATCCGTCAATTAAAAAAAATGAAAGAAATTGGGCCGCCTGGTTTAAGGAATTTGAAATTATTTATACTTTTACTTTTGATACTTAAGTACATTTGAGCAATTCCATTTACTTTTGATACTTAAGTATTTTTAAAACCAAATACTTTTAGACTTTTACTCAAGTAGTATTTTTCCTGGGTGACTTATACTTCAGTCATTTTCTATTAAGGTTTCTTTACATCTGGACACTTTCTCTTTACCTGGAATTCCTCCTTATTGTAGGTGTTACCACTTTTAGTCTTAATCTTTACTACACTACTCACTGTTTAGCACATGACCTCACATGTGAATCCTTAAAGAGATGGGTGTGGCTAAAGTTTAAGAGGGTGAACAATGCTGAATGGGTGTAGACAAAGGAGAGTTCTCCAGTAGGTACCAAAACATTCAAAGGCCTTTTTCTCAAAAGTGTATCAACTTTCAAAGCAGAATCACTTTCCCAATGTTCCTCAAAAATACAGTGTATGGGGGATCACGTGACCCTTGAACGAGATGGCCGCATGAACTAAGAGCTCCGCACAAGTAGTTTCCAATTCCTAATCTCACCTCCACCCCAAGTTCAAACTCATTTAGCTTTAGTAAGAAAAAGTCATGGCGGCTACAAAAGGCGACACTACAGGTGACATTTTTACCCAGACTCGAGCATTAGCGACGGAAAAAGCCTCCAAGAAAAAGCTAGCTTCAGAAAAAGCTAGCGCAATTAGCCAGGAGCAAGAGAACCCGCTCCCCCCCGAGGCACAACGAATGCCAACCTCGCACTCTTTCAAACAGCAGCCATACTTATCCATAAGAATGTTCCATTCATATGACAAAAACATATCTGATCCGGAGGGGAGATTTATTTTGATAACTGGGTCACTATATGGTCAACCAATTACTATCTTAAACATATACGCCCCAAACACTGATACTCCTGCTTTCATGTCAAAAATGCTAACCCTATTCAATGAGCATTGTGTTTCCTTTGCCGTGGTGGCCGGAGATTTTAATTGTTCCCTTAACCCAACACTAGACAAATCAGTCCCCACCACAAATCCTAGATCTGCAAAGATGTTGAACTCTCTTACTAAAGAGATGGGACTGATAGATAACTGGGGAGAGACTAATAGCTCATCTATGGACTATACATGCTACTCTAATGCCCATAACACCTACTCCCGTATAGATTACATTTTTATCCCAAAGAGTTTAATAAATTCAGCCACATGTACAATCTGACCCATAGCACTTTCAGATCACGCCTTTGTCCACCTCCGCTTTGACCTCTGCAAAAACATCCCGAGGTCAAAGAGCTGGAAATTCAACACCTCCATGCTATCAAACGAAGCGTTCCATACATTGGTAACTACATGGATAGACAACTACACACAAGACAACAAAGATTCTCCTGTTTCTCCTGCCACAATGTGGGACGCTGCCAAAGCCACACTAAGAGGCCATCTAATTGCATATGCTTCCTCTAACAAAAAAAGCAATGGAAGCACACAGGCTAGATCTTGAGAGGGAGCTGGAATGCTGTGAAAAAATACATAAACAATCCCCAGACAGCACCTCCTGGAGTCATCTTAAAGCAGCCAAAGCCCAACTGAATTTGGACTACACTCGGGAGATAAAACAAAATGTTTTCTTTACTAAACAGAAATACCATGAGTATAGCAATAGGCCCAGTAGATTGCTTGCTTACCATTTTAAAAAAAGAGCAGTCAGAACGTACAATCATGGCTCTCCGAACAGCAGAGGACGAGGTCACATATGACCCAAAAAATATCAATTTAACTTTTCATGATTTTTACTGCAAACTATATAACTCTGAGAGAAAACACACGGAGGCAGAACTCCCATCTTTCCTAGAGGGAATCTTGCTACCTAAACTATCAGAGACCGACCAAGAAGATCTCAACTCCCCCTTCACTCCTGAGGAGATCCTGGAGGCAATTACCTCCATGTCACCTAATAAGTCCCCAGGCCCAGATGGATTCCCCAGAGAGTTCTACAAAGCTTTTTGGCCCCAGCTCAGCCCTATCTTCATGCCAATGCTGGAGGATTTTTGCAAAAATGGAGTTCTTCCAGACTTAATGCACACAGCTCGCGTTACAGTGTTGCTCAAAAAGGACAAGGACCCCCTATCCTGCTTGTCATTCCGGCCCATAAGTTTGTTGGATTTCGACTACAAAATAATTACCAAATTACTCGCCAAAAGACTAAACACTCTTCTTCCCAAAATAATAAAACCGGACCAAACTGGATTTATTAGAGACCGATACTCTTCTGATAACATTCGCTGTCTTTTTTATGTTATTGATCAAGTAAATGCACAGAAGACCCCTGTCCTGCTGGCTTCACTGGATGCTGAGAAGGAGTTTGACAGGATGGAGTGGAGCTCTCTGTTTTCAGTCTTAGAAAAGTTCAATATGGGCCCAAATTTTATTAAATGGATGAAATCACTATACTCTCATCCAAATGCCATGGTGACTACTAATGGACTGAACTCTGACAGATTCCCTCTAGAACGGGGCACAAGACAAGGGTGCTCGCTGTCCCCCCTGCTCTAGTTGTAGGGGGCGGAGCCTCTGGCAGAGCTGATAAGGAGCAATCCAAGTATTATGGGTGTTTCTGCAGGCGGCCTGCAGCACAAAATTTTGATTTCTGCGGATGATGTCTTGCTCTACATATCCAACCCTGAGAAATCCCTCCCTCTCATTTTAGACACAATTGCTCAGTATGGCAAGTTTTCAGGTTATAATATCAATTTTAACAAATCCACTGTCTGCCCTCTCAATATTACACTCACCAGCTCTATGAAGACACTATGTCCTTTCCAATGGAATACACAGGGGTTTCAATACCTCGGGATCTTCATAACACCAGATCTGAAAAGCCTTTTCAAGGAAAATTATCTTCCACTCCTGGATCGAATCAAGAACGATCTCCAAACCTGGATCTCCCTCCCAATTAGCTTAGTAGGAAGAATTAATGTCATCCGTATGAACATCCTCCCTAGACTGAACTACTTATTTCAGATGCTCCAATGCTTTCTCCCAGTTTCCTTTTTCAAAACAACTAACCAAAGCATCACCAAATTTATATGGGGCAATAACAAACCTAGGATCAAGTTTTCAACTCTATCGAAACCTGAATCTAAGGGTGGTCTTGCCCTTCACTCCCTCCAATTGTACTACTGGTCTGCCCAAATCCGCAACATGCTAACATGGATCACAAACAGACAAGAGTCAACGTGGATTCAGATAGAAGCCCAATCCTGTGGTTCATTGCCCTTAAGCTCAATTAGATTCATTAATAACTTTAGTGAAGTGGGCAAAATAGCCAAAACCTTTGTGATTTACAGCACCCTACTAGCGTGGAGGGACTGTAAGAAATACCTGGCATTTCCTCCCAAATATGTTCTCACTCGCCTATAGTAGGCAACCCAGACTTGCCAAAAGCCCTGAGGAATGCCAACTTTAATCTTTGGCATACTCTAAGAATCAGGACCTTTTCAGACCTATTTCATCAGAAAATCACTACACTGAAATCCTTTCAAGAGCTCTGCAGTGAATTCAATGTGCCAAGATCCATTTAAAAATGGATCTTAGATATGTCATTTGTTGAAACCCTTTTTGTCACAGCACAATCCATTAAAGGCAAAATATTGTATATCTATAGACTCCTTTCTGAGAAAGGAGGCTCCTCCTTTACTCCTTTGAAAATAATCTGGGAAAAGGACTTAGGTCTGACTATCAGTGATGAGTTATGGGCGGAGGTTTGCAACAGGGTATACTGCACCTACTCATGTAAAAATTAAAGAATCTAATTACACATTTTTGTACAAATTTTATTACACTCCTTTGAGACTCCATAGAATGAAAACAGATATGTCTCCTAACTGTAAAAGATGTACCTCTGAAAGTGTACCTTCATGCATGTATTTTGGAGCTGTAGAGAGATTGCCAGATTCTGGACAGAGTGAACGGGGTGACTTGGGAAATGTGCAGATACATGTTGTGTAAGGTGCTGTAAAATCTACAAACTAATTATTGGCTCGTCGTCTCAGCGAAGGCTAGAAATAGCTAATAAGAACCTTGATAGTGCTGCTGCAAGTTTCATATATGTTTTTTTAAGTGTTCTTTGTGAGTACGTGTAGGTATGTAGGATATGTGTGTGTGTGTATGGGTGTGAATGTATGTATGTATATGTGTATGTGTGTGTATATATAGATATGAGTATATATGTGTATGTATGTATATATATATATACTGTATATATATATACACCAAAAAAAAAACTTTTATTATTTTTTAAAATCTTTTATTGTAATTGTATTTTTTAAATTATTATTATTATATATATTATAACTTTTTTTTAAGCCTGTCACATCTGTGAATGTGGAATGTGTTTTGTTGGTTGATTGAAAAACAAGAAAACTTAATAAAACTTTAAATTGAAAAAAAATAAAAATACAGTGTATGATATACCATTTTGTAGCTCTGAGTCTCTACTTTTTACCATTGTAAAATGTGTGATGTAGCAATGACATATCAAACCTTGAGTCAGTTCAGAGGCCCATATTCAACCTAGGGATGTCCACGGGGGAAGCCAGAAAAAATAAAGCCCTATTAATTCCTATGTGTTGTGATAATTGGGTTGTTTGCTCTATTAACCTGTTAGTTCATATGCCTTGACACCGTGATATACTGTATAGGCCTAAGGCCGGGACATTAAGAATACATTCATTTCATTACAAAACCGGAGAGCAATCGGTGAAGTCCACAAAATATATTGCATGTAACAAACAGTTACGTGACCTACAGCATGGTCAAGCAAGTTTCCAACATTGTTGGACTACTACTGATTTAGAAACACGGAGAGTTACCGCAAGTCGCAAAGAAAACAGGCGCTTCCTCCACTATTCCAACATCTAATCATCAATGCTTAGTCTAATACAGTGACAACTAAAAGATACCAAAAACTATTTAGTCCAATCAACGTAAGTTAAATATGATATGGCTGTCATGGTACTGATTACTTTGTGTGTGTGTGCGTGCGTGCAATTGGGAAAAAAACATGTTGACTCATCCTACTTGTAGAGAAACGCCAAAGCCATCCTCCTCTTTCATGTTGCCTAAACGGTCTATGAATCTGTCATACAGTACACACTTTTAGTTTTTATTGTCCTAGACTACCTGGCTCAAATGCTTGCTCGCTAGCGTAACTTCCTTTCATGGGCAACACTGTTGCAGGCCAGCTGGTTAACATTAGCATACTACATCTAGCTACATGTTGAACTTCCATTCTCTCAGACCAGGGGCACAATGTATGAATTTCTGGACCCTATATCACTATCTTTAACATTGTACTCTGCTGTTGGTGGTCAGGAGCTTCAACATTTGTCAGGACGAAAAGGAAAATACTTTGTGTAGCTGCGGGAGTTGTACTGAAGACCATTTGGAAAGTGTGGATCAGAATCACCGTTATAATCATTGGTAGAAGCACAAGCATTTCACTGGCAATACCATCTGTTAACCATGTGTATGTGACCAAATACATTTGATTTGGAAAGTACGGAGAATGAAGTAAAACAAGACCAAATCCCTATCTCCATCCATGGCTAATATAGCTAGCTAGCCACCGGAGGACAATGACACAACGAGATGCAACAATTTAAGTTTCTTTCTGTCAATGATGTTTGACTTCTGATGTGATGTGATTGGTCTGTAGCCAAATCCAAAACTGGCATCCCTTGACACGTTTTTTTGGGTGCGGCAGGGCCATCTAAAGCTGAGCTCACTCAGCACTGATTGGCTATTATTTTATATCTTTTTTATCAAGGGAAGACAAATGCTTGCTGGCTTCCCTTGCATTCAATGCTACGGGAGTCAACAATGTCATACTCTTTTTGGCCAGACAGCATCAGATACTGTAGATATGCTACTGAGACAGAGACACACTGCTTCGTTCACTCAGATGCTTTCTTCAGTGAGATACATTCAGCCTCTTGCTTTTTGAAGGAAATGTATGAAACACAGAGAGACGAAAGATACATTATTTTTTATGTTTTTTTCCCTTGGTACTTTTTTGGGGAAAGCTTGGCTTCCCTTGCCATCCATGAATACACACCACTAGTAGGCCAATCAAAGAGGCTCAATGTGTAGCAAGGGGAGTGAGAGTTCACTAATGCAATGCAGATGGAATACAATTACGGAATTAAAAAGTTAGTGAAATGACAAGGAGTAGGCTTTAAAGAGCAACCAAGAGGTAGACTGTTTTATCTGAATTGGGTTGGGGAGAAAGCGCAGAATGTGTCCTCAATTAGCCCAGCTAGCTATAGATGAATGACACTATTAAAATAGTGAAATTATTTCAAACCCCCATCTGTAATTCAACCCTCCCCTGACCTCTGACCCTTGACCCCCTGTGGAGCAGAATTATGGGTTATGAAGTGAAATAGCTTTGATTTACCAACTGGCTCCTCTCCGCTCGCCTCCAGGACTCTGACGCCGCTACCCTCTTCCACCTCCTCCACCTGGTCGTCTCCGCTGGGCTCACCGCTCCCTGAGTCCTCGAAGGCTGTAGGGGAGGAGCCAGGGCTGGTGTGGCTGGGTAGGCGAGGGGTGGTGGAGTGAGGTGGGTGGTGGGGGGTGATGACGGGGTGGTTGGTGGGAAGCGGTCTCTCAGTGGACATGGGGGGCGGCAGGGCCTCCACGAATGAGGCTAGTGGCCCCTCGGTTTCATCATCGTCCCAGGGAGAGTATGATGTGCCATGGCGCGGCGACGTAAGCCTGACGTGGGAGGGGGTGGTGGCTTTTGCGCGGGGGGTGGGGGGGTAAGGGGTGGGTCGGCTGGCAGGCTCGGTGATGCTTTCTGCATGGGGAGGGAAGGGAGGAGGAGAGGAAGCAAGGAATGGATGAATGGGTAAGCAAAGATGAAAATCTGTTTTTTATTTTCTTCTCCCTATAGCCCCTATTTCGATTGTACACCTTTACCTCATACTACTGCTGTACCCCTTATGGTTGTCTTTTGTGTTCTGGTCACGTCAGGCACCTGAGCACCCAATACTGACCAACACACAAGAGCAGAGGCCAGACTCATTGCAATATGAAATATACATCTAAAATAGAATTGAAAACCTATGCACATAGGAACGGAAATCCTGGATGAAATCTTTTAACCCCATATGACTTAGGAAGCAAAACACACCATGAAAATAAGAACATCTTACACTGAAGTATGCCAAAGGATGGCATACTGTTGAGTTCAACTGCACTGCAGTCTGTGTACAGAGAAGAATAATGTGCCCTATATAGGGTTAAACTGCACTGCAGTTGCACTGGTGTGTTTGTGAGGCATGTGTGTTTGTTCAGTGTGTCTGTGTGTATATGTGCTGGTGTTGGTGTGTGTCTGTGGGTATGAATTATATATACATATTCAAATGTTGCCCTCTTGTAGCGGAGCTTTAATCACAGACAGTCAAAGCCTCTGGTGATGAATGATTGATATAAATGGGGCAGAAATAGCAGGGTTTAACTCCGGCTTCAAAGACTCCAGACTCCGTTCACAGCCGCACAAGTATCCGTCAACTCCGCCGCGAATGGCAGCCTTGTCAACACAGTCACACACGCCATCCAAAAACTCTCAGAAATCCTTTTCTTGACGTCGCAAGAGAGAGGGACCCGCTTTTCTTTCAGCAGAAACCAGCATTACCCATGCAATGCCTTGGGTACAAAGACAAACATGTATCGGATAAAACCGATAAAATAGGAGAAAAACTCCTGAGGGAAAGAAGCGAGTCGAGCTGGAGGGAAGGGAGACACTTTGTAAGTGTAGCTGCTAGGATGGCGGCAAACCAGCCAGGCGTCACTTAATACTGATGCTCCTACTTTACCCCAGCCGTTGTTTGTGCAGGGCAAAAGAAAAACCTCCTACGGTATATTATTTCCATCTCATTGGAATTCGGCAAACATTATGTGTAGGATTTAATTGCACACTAATAATCTCCTATTTGATAGGCAATTACGCCGTGAGGTGTGAAATGTGATACCTTGATGAGGCGCTGGATGTTATCAGCCAGGCAGGCACCCCACTATCTCCCATCCTGCTAGGCTCCAGAGGAGGGGAGGCAGAGGAGCCAGCCTGCAGATACAGTATGTCGGCTTAGCCCAAGAGTGCATCTATCAATTGCTATCGCCGTGTGCGAGGCGGTGGTATACTTTGCTTTTCCTCTTGGCTACACCTGTTACTCAGGTGCTGTGTTACGGCCGGGAGTCCTTCGACGGCGAACGCTCGAAGAGGGGTAAAATAAATAAAAAACAGATATAGAAAGAAAGGGAAGGATGGACAACTGGCAGCACAGTCAGTTCAGTGGAAGCTTTCCTTAATCAGGTTTAACACTCCATTTGCTTTTTTTCCGAGAGGCAGGCGGTTATATCGACAGGCGGGCGGGGAGACAAATCATTGTCATCTTCACTTGTCTGGGCTGTGTAGTCATCTTTGAAAGGCGGTTATTAAGATTGTTTGCCGTGTCTGCCATGCTCAGTGGGGAGGAGGAATCAGATATATGAAAGTCGACAGAAAAAGGGAAAGAGAAAATGGAAGAGAAGAAGAAAAACGAGCGGGGGAGAAAGAGAGCACGAAAGAGAGAGACATGAAAAGAGGGACGGAGGAAATAAGTGAACAAGTTCAGAAAAAGTGTTCAGGGAAAGTATGAGGATGGCGCGGGAGGCATAAAAGACATTAAGGCAGAAAACTGATGATGTCATATGCTAGTGTTCACTGCCAATTTGCGTCAAACCTACAGGTGATGACAACATATGGGAGAACCAGTCCAATGGTCAATGTCTGGACACGATTGGTGCCAGAAGTTCCTCATTTGTTCATATACCCCCCTTTAGTGGCTTGTACCTCACACACTTTCACAGGTTTCCCCATGGTTTGCTTCATCTAGCTCTTAGAATAGCCTGAAGCAGAAATGCTGTGTTGTGTAGAGAAGACTCAAAGTGCTTGTCCCTTAGCATGGGCGGAGAGATGGGTTAGATCACAAGTCCACAGTAGTAGCCATTTGATGTAGTTTCTGCAGAACTTGCTTCAGTGTGAAATGGCATAGGTCTTCAGCAGTGGTTCTGCGCTAGCTATTAGCATTGAAGTTGTTTCTGTCATTTGTATTAAGAGCTGCATCAGATCAGCGGAAGGTGAGGAGCGGTGGCAGGGTGAGGATGCTTGAATGCTAATTCGCACCCAGTCGCACGTGAAATGAGCTCGATCTAACCTCCAACCTGGGCCGCCACCTACGGCGTGACCGCATCTGGGGGAAGAAATTAAACGAACTGCTGTGACAAATTGTGTTCGTCTGGCTTCCCCTTGGGCTCAAAGAAAGCGAGCGAGAGAGAACTCTTTCTCCTTCCGAATGAAGCCCCACACTAGGTAAGGACTTACATACTACCCATCTCTCCATCGCCAGGCAACAAAGAATGAGCCTGGAGTGAATTTCATTGGTAACCGACGGCGTCAGATCGCTAATCACCAGATCAAGGTGCTGTCGGCCTCTCATAGAGCAAATTACTCTTACTCCTGTGCAGGGACGCAACTGGTTTTAGGTATAATGGAGTGTATATAATTTAATTACTATATTATATAATAATAATATTATTATATATACTCCAAACAGCCTACCTGACCACTCGGAGGCGTCCACATGGTCCTAAAGCACACCGTTGCCTCATTTTGTATCATATTCCTATGATAGAACGGGGGGACAAAAATGCTGTTTCAGAATGTCCCCAGTGAAAGTTGCACCCCTGCTCCTGTGTACCTGCATGTATGAGGCCGCCACACAGCACTATTTCAGAAGCCTTGGTTAGGGGTTGAGGTGGTGCCTTCGAAGCATTGCACTTACTTCAGGCCTGACAAACTGCACCAAGATCAGCAGGGAAAAGGAAGGTACCCACCAGAGGTCTTCATGGGTTCAACAGACCCTAAATTCTGAGATCCGACCCGGGATCCGAAAAACAAATGATGGTCCCACTAAGCGCAAACCAGATGGGATGGCGTATTGCTGCAGAATGCTGTGGTAGCCATGCTAGTTAAGTGTGCCTTGAATTCTAAATAAATCACAGACAGTGTTACTAGCAAAGCACCTCCACACCATCACACCTCAATGCTTCACGGTGGGAACCACACATGCGGAGCTCACCCATTCACCTACTCTGCATCTCACAAAGACATGGCAGTTGGAACCAAAAATCTCACATTTGGACTCATCAGCCCAAAGGACAGATTTTCACCTCTCTAATGTCCATTGCTCGTGTTTCAATGCCCAAGCAAGTCTCTTCTTCTATTGGTGTCCTTTAGTAGTAGTTTATTCTCAGCAATTCGACCATGAAGGCCTGACTCATGCATTCTCCTCTGTCTGTTACTTAAACTATGAAGCATTGACTTGAGCATCAATTTCTGAGGCTGGTATCCTCTGCAGCAGAGGTAATCCTGGGTCTTCCTTTCCAGTGGCGGTCCTCATGAGAGCCAGTTTCATCATAGCGATTGATGGTTTTTGCAACTGCACTTGAAGAAACTTTAAAAGTTCTTGACATTTTCCGGATTGACTGACCTTCACGTCTTAAAGTAATGATGGACTATCGTTTCTCTTTGCTTATTTGAGCTGTTCTTGCCATAATTTGGACTTGATTTTTTACCAAATAGGGCTATCTTCTGTATACCACCCCTACCCTGCTGTTGGAATTTTACCCTTTTTTCTCCCCAATTTCGTGGTATCCAATTGTTTTAGTAGCTACTATCTTGTCTCATCGCTACAACTCCCGTACGTGCTGGGGAGAGACGAAGGTTGAAAGTCATGCGTCCTCCGATACACAACCCAACTAAGCCGCACTGCTTCTTATCACAGCGCCATCCAACCCGGAAGCCAGCCGCACCAATGTGTCTGAGGAAACACTGTGCACCTGGCAACCTATTGCTGCGCTTTTAATGTGAAGAGACAGCAACAACAACAATGATCATTTATTTGAATTGTAAATCTCTATTAATGAACTGGGCACATAAAGATGTAGCATAGGCCTATAGCAGTGTGTGAATGCATCGAATTATTGAGCTTGTTTTGGCTGATTTCATGGGGCTACAGATGACAATCTATTTCCCTTCCGTTTGGGACTTAATTTATTGTACTGATTATTTTTTTCAAATATGCGCTGTCTCATTAACCAGTAATGACATCAAGGCAGGAGTGGGGTGGCCAGTTGGAGCACAGTCAGTTTTGCTGAGGCAATAGATCATCTTTGGGAGAGATGTGGGAGAGACCAAATGAGTGAATTAATAACTTTGGGGGCAGCAATCATCTTTTCTGTTTTTTTTTTTTTTTACCCCCTTTTTCTCCCCAATTTTGTGGTATCCAACTGTTAGTAGCTACTATCTTGTCTCATCGCTACAACTCCCGTACGTACTCGGGAGATCGAAGGTTGAAAGTCATGCGTCCTCCGATACACAACCCAACTAAGCCGCACTGCTTCTTAACACAGCGCGCAGCCAACCCGGAAGCCAGCCGCACCAATGTGTCGGAGGAAACACCGTGCACCTGGCAACCTATTGCTGCGCTTTTAATGTGAAGAGACAGACTCATAGTTTCTCAACCTTTTAAGCAAAACATTGTCATCTGTTGAGTCATACTTGTTGCTTAAAACACTTTATGCTAGTGGTTGTATTAATTTGGGTTCGCATCCCACAACTGTTTCAGGCTATGTTTGGAATATTTCTGAGTGGTCCAGCGAAAGCCCGGACTTGAACCCGATCTAACATCTCTGGAGAGACCTGAAAATAGCTGCCCAAGAAGACTCTAGGCTGTAATCGCTGCCAAAGGTGCTTCAACAGTAAAGGGTCTGAATACTTATTTAAATGTGATTTCAGTTTTTATTTTTAATACATTTGCAAATATTTCTAAAAACCTGCTTTTGCTTTGTCATTATGAGGTATTGTGTTATAGATTGATGAGGGGAAAAAACGATTTAATTCATTTTAGAATAAGGCTGTAATGTAACAAAATGTGGAAAAAGTCAAGGGGTCTGAATACATTCCGAATGCACTGTACACACTGTGGGTGTGATATATACATATATATATATATTAATAGCATACAGTGGACACCTAGGCGTTTAGGCTTGTCTAGATGCATGCAATGCCCTGATGCATTTAGTGCTCAAATCTCTGACAGCTGAACCGTGAGGTGTACAATTATTGTTTTAGGAAAGTAAAAACTAAGCAAATGGCTATAAAGTCATTTGTTTCACACCGTTTTTAAGGAAACGTAACTATGGATCATTTAGCAAATAGCCTATCGCGTGTTTATTGAGGTTTCTTTCACTCTGTCTTTCTACTCTCGGATCTGAACGGGTCTCTTGGATCCAAACCAGCATGGGTCCATTGAGGTTCGTATTTCTACTGGCCTTTTCGGAGTGGGTCTGACTGTCCTTGGGTCCATTTGGAACAGTTCTCTTTAAAAAAAAAATGAATTTATGCATATCGGTCAGGTGGGAACGCCACGGATCCATTTCAGAATGGGTCCAACTTTTTGGACCCGTGAAGACCTCTACCCACAACCTCTATTCCAAACCAGGTATCAGAAGGCTTACTCTTCCCCCCATCCTCAAGCATCTCGCCAATCTCCCCTCTGATAGTTGAACAGTGGTGCACTCATCCAGCTAAAAGCTGCGAAGGGGATTGCCCACTGAGAATTTGGGAGCTAAACCTCCCTAATCCGCACAGGGGTGCAGGGAATCAAACAGTAAAATGTCAACCATTTATGGGCGATTCAGTGGCTCAGGCTGCAGCCAAACGGTAGTTTCTCTATCTCCAGGGGAGCATCTTGGGCCTCGTTTCTCTCCCAAGAAATTGTTTTCCCTCTTCCTCGCTCCTCTCTGTCAGCCATCCGAAGCAGGGAGGATGATGGTAAAGAGCCTCAGCTGTCGTCGTGTGCGCTCACAGGTATGTTGACGACACGCCAGCTGGTCGTTATTTCCACAAGAAAACTTGTGCTTTACTGCAAATTCTTGGCACATATAGAGCCCACATACACTAAAATACAAACACTTGACGATATCTGGTACAGTCAGTCTCAAAAACTGTTTACTACAGTAATGTGTAAAGTAACATTTGTATACTTTAAAGTATAGCCATGGAGGCTATCCAAAGACAAACCTCGGTGAAAGACACAGTGAAGCACTACTGCACCAACCACAGAGGACACAACCCATACCCTAGTCTCTTGGCTTTGACAAGGAGAGAGAGGACAGTTGGTCTTTCCAACGCCTGTGGCGTTATTCATTATCTCTTGATATGGGCCTGACAACAGGAGAAGGACATTCCCTAGAATGATGTATGGAGGCCAGACAGAGCTCACCTGCACACTGGCCAAAGTGTTCCACTCTGATGTGCTTGTCCCGCCTACAGGCAATGGTGCTCAGCTGGCACTGGTCAGCGTAGGTCACCCCATCAGAGCCACACACCTGCTCAGGGGAAAAAAATAGAAACAGGCTAGGATCACAGCTTGTTAACTCTATGCCTGCGTACTACCGACCTCTTTAGGCCGATCACAAGCTCAGTAGTTCCAGATAAAGTGTTCTGGATTCTGTGATGAATTTCTGACATAGAGAGGATAATGTAAAGGCCCACCTTGGTCTTGTTCATCTCGTCACAGTCGGGCGAGGGACATTCACAGTGGGCTTGACCATTGACCTCAACACAAGACGCACCAAACTTGCAGTCCAGCTCATTACATGAGGTTGGGGCATCAGCACCTGGGATGGGAATGAAGGGGTTAAAATCAACTCATGGGTCAATGGATACCATCACTGTCCATCATATGAATGTGTGTTCATGGTCCAAATCATGATGCTGGAATTAGCATGTGAGCTTGGTACTTTTAACTGCTCTGAATCCTAGTTGATAATTACCATAATAATGTATATGCATGGTACCACTTCCACATACATACAGGGAGGTCCAAAAGTCATGTGACAGTGACAATTGTTGTTGTTTTGGCTCTCTACTTCAGCCCTTTGGATTTTAAGTGATACAATGACTATGAGGTTAAGGTGCAGACTGTCAGCTTTAATTTGAGGGTATTTTCATAAGCAAATACAGCACCGTTTGTACATAGTACCCCCATTTCAGAGGACCAAAAGTATTGGGGCAAATTCAGTCTATGTTTATTAAAGTAGTAAAAAAAGTATTTGGTCCAATATTCATAGCACGTAATGACTACATGTGACTCTACACATTTGTTGGATGCAGTTTGTTTTGGTTGTGTTTCAGATTATTTTGTGCCCGATACAAATTAACAATGTATTGTGTCAATTTGGAGTCACTTTTATTGTAAATATGAATATAATGTGTTTCTAAACACTTCTCCATTAATGTGGATGCTACAATGATTATGGATAGTCCTGAATGAATCTTGAATAATGATGACTGAGAAGGTTACATACGCACAAATATCATACGACCCCCCAAAAATGCTAAACTCCCCTCTGAAAAGTTAGCATGTCTTGGGGGTATGATATTTCTGTCTCTGTAACTTTTTCACTCATCATTATTCACACAGTCATTGTATCATTTCAAATTCAGTGCTGGAGGACAGAGCCAAAACAACAAAACATTTGTCCCTGTCTCAATACTCTTAGACTGTATAGAAACATGAGTAGGTTATGCAGATGAAATATTGTTATGCTTTCCATACGCGAATATATTAATGATGAATCTTTAGTATAAAGTAAATATGTGGACTCTTTTCAAGACAATAAAAAAAGGATTTGGTCTCATTCCGTCATGTTTGTTGTGTTTGGGGTCAGGCGCCTACACAGCACTGATCGTTAAAATGGCGGCGGAAGAAATGGCAGCAGTTTTACGGGCGCCCAACCAATTGTGCTATTATGTGGGGGGGTTTTCGCGTTATTTGTAACTTATTTTGTACATAATGTTTCTGCAACCGTATCTTACGGCAAAAAAAGAGCTTCTGAATATCAGAACAGCGATCACTCACCTCGGATTAGACAAAGATTTTTTCTGCAACAAAGATGACGCACAAGACATTCTCCAAACACCCCACAGGACCGACATTCCGTTACTTGCAAGAGGAAGCGACGCAGGTACACAGAGGACAAAGAGCCGGATGCCTGGTCAGGACCCGGCGAAGTCGACTGGGAAAGCTGCTGTTACCATCAATACTACTCGCCAACGTGCAATCATTGGACAATAAACTAGACGAGGTACGATCACAAATACCCTACCAACAGGACATCAAAAACTGATATTCAGCTAGCGGGATATACGCTGCACCGGCAGGATAGAACAGCACACTCTGGTAAGACGAGGGCAGTCGGTCTGTGCATATTTGTAAACAACAGCTGGTGCACGAAATCTAAGGAAGTCTCTAGATTTTGCTCGCCTGAAGTAGAGTATATTGTGATAAATTGCAGGCCACTACTTGCCTAAAGAGTTTTCAGCTATACTTTTCGTGGCTGTTTATTTACCACCACAGACAGATGCTGGCACTAAGACCGCACTCAGTCAGCTGTATAAGGAAATAAGCAAACAGGAAACCACTCACTCAGAGGCGGTGCTCCTAGTGGCCAGAGACTTTAATGCAGGGAAACCTAAATCAGTTCTACATAATTTATACCAACATGTTAAATGAGCAACCAGAGGGAAACAAATTCTAGATCACCTGTACTCCACACACAGAGACGCGTACAAAGCTCTCCCTCGCCCTCCATTTGGTAAATCCGACCACAACTCTATGCTCCTAATTCCTGTTTACAAGCAAAAATGAAAGCAGGAAGCACCAGTGACTCGGTCTATAAAAACGTGGTCAGATGAAGCAGATGCTAAACTACAGGACTGTTTTGCTATCACAAGCTGGAACATGTTCCGGGATTCTTCCAATGGCATTGAGGAGTACACCACATCTGTCATTGGCTCTATCAATTAGTGCATCGAGGACGTCGTCCCCACAGTGACTGTATGCACATACCCCAATAAGAAGCCATGGATTACTGGCAACATTCACACTGAGCTAAAGGGTAGAGTTGCCGCTTTCAAGGTGTGGGACTGGAAATCATGCTAACCCTGCGACGAACCATCAAACAGGCAAAGCGTCAATACAGGGCTAAGATTGAATCATACTACACCGGCTCCGACGCTCGTCTTATGTGGCAAGGCTTGCAAACTATTACAGACTACAAAGGGAAGCTCAGCTGTGAGCTGCCCAGTGACACGAGCATACCAGATGAGCTAAATCACTTCTATGCTCGCTTTGAAGCAAGCAACACTGAGGCATGCATGAGAGCATGCAACATCAGCTGTTCTGGATGACTGTGTGATCAGGCTCTCCGTAGCTGACGTGAGTAAGACCTTTAGGACGTGTGCTCCGGGCTTGTGCTGACCAACTCGCAGGTGTCTTCACTAACATTTTCAACATGTCCCTGACTGAGTCTGTAATACCAACATGTTTCAAGCAGACCACCATAGTCCCTGTGCCCACGAACACAAAGGCAACCTGACAAAATGACTATAGACCTTAGTACTCACGTCCGTAGCCATGAAGTGCTTTGAAAGGTTGGTAATGGCTCACATCAACACCATTATCCCAGAAACCCTAGACCCACTCCAATTTGCATACCGCCCAAACAGATCCACAGATGATGCAATCTCTATTGCACTCCACACTGCCCTTTCCCACCTGGACAAAAGGAACACTTATGTGAGAATGCTATTCATTGACTACAGCTCAGCGTTCAACACCATAGTACCCTCAAAGCTCATCACTAAGCTAAGGATCCTGGGACTAAACAACCTCCTTCTGCAACTGGATCCTGGACTTCCTGACGGGCCGACCCCAGGTGGTGAGGGTAGGTAGCAACACATCTGCCACGCTGATCCTCAACACTGGAGCTCCCCAGGGGTGCATGCTCAGTCCCCTCCTGTACTCCCTGTTCACTCACGACTGCATGGCAGGCACGACTCCAACACCATCATTAAGTTTTCAGACGACACAACAGTGGTAGGCCTGATCACAGACAACGACGAGACAGCATATAGGGAGGAGGTCAGAGACCTGGCCGTGTGGTGCCAGAATAACAACCTATCCCTCAACGTAACCAAGAATAAGGAGATGATTATGGACTACAGGAAAAAGAGGACCAAGCACGCCCCCATTCTCATCGACGGGGCTGTAGTGGAACAGGTTGAGAGCTTCAAGTTCCTCGGTGTCCACATCAACAACAAACTATAATGGTCCAAACACACCAAGACAGTCATGAAGAGGGCACGACAAAGCCTATTCTCCCTCAGGAAACCAAAAAGATTTGGCATGGGTCTGAGATCCTCAAAAGGTGCTACAGCTGCAACATCGAGAGCATGGTTGCATCACTGCCTGGTACAGCAATTGCTCGGCCTCTGACCGTAAAGCACTACAGAGGGTAGTGTGTACGGCCCAGTACATCACTGGGGCTAAGCTGCCTGCAATCCAGGACCTCTACACCAGGCGGTGTCAGGGGAAGGCCCTAACAATTGTCAAAGACCCCAGCCACTCCAGTCATAGACTGTTCTCTCTACTACCGCATGGCAAGCGTTACCAGAGTGCCAAGTCTAAGACAAAAAGGCTTCTCAACAGTTTTTACCCCCAAGCCATAAGAATCCTGAACAGGTAATCAAATGGCTACACAGACTATTTGCATTGTGTGCCTTCCCCCCCAACCCCTATTTTACGCTACTGCTACTCTCTGTTCATCATATATGCATAGTCACTTTAACCATATCTACATGTACATACTACCTCAGTCAGCCAGACTAACCGGTATGTAGCCTCGCTACTTTTATAGCTACTGTATATAGCCTGTCTTTTTACTGTTGTTTTATTTCTTTACTTACCTATTGTTCACCTAACACCTTTTTTTGCACTATTGGTTAGAACCTTTAAGTAAGCATTTCACTGTAAGACCTGTTGTATTCGGCGCACGTGACAAATTAACTTTGATTTGATTACTGGTACGTTGACCAAGGAACCTGTTTGAAGCAACCACTGGGTTGCATCAGCAGCAACAACAGGGGCTAAGAATCATTGCCATGAGCCCCTGAGGCATCAAGTGTGGGCTCTCCTCTCTGCGCTGAACTTAATGTGGTGCAGAGAGCCTCCTCTCGGCTTTCAAGTGCGGCCCCCCCACCCCACCCCACTTTGTGCTGGGACTATTGACTTCATTAAGCACTTGACTTCCTGTCAATAGATGACAGTGGGTCTTAACGAGACAGTGCCCGGATAACACAGCGGGACCTTCCCCTCTCAGTTGTGTGTATTCATTAGGTTAGGTTGCCATTCATCCAGACATTAGAATGGAGGGCTAAATTAATGGACACTGGATAAATTTCCCAAATATTGTATTAGGTACATCCATCTAGTACCAAGTCGGACTCCCCTTTGATTCCAGAACAGACTGAATTATTTGGGGAATGGATTCAACAAAGTGTGGCATTCAAATATTTATCAATTCATCTCAAGAGACCTAACGTGTGCCAGGAAAACATTCCCCACACCATTGTAACCATCAGCCTGTACATCAGGCAGGATGGAGCCATGGACTCATGCTGCTTACACCAAATCCTGACTCTGCCATCAGCATGATGCTACAGGAACTGGGATTCGTCGGACGAGGCAATGGAGCCGCTTCTTCTTCTTTTTAGCTGATAGGAGTGGAACCCTCTACTGCATTATAGACCATCCGTGACAAGCACCGACGAGTTGTCTGTTCCGAGATGTTGTTCTGCACACCACCGCTGTACTGTTGTTTGTTCTACCATTTTCTGTAAACCCTAGACACTGGGGCCTCCGGAGCGGGCAGGGATGTTCTTGTCCCATCGCACACTAGCGACTCCTGTGGTGGGCCGGGTGCAATGCACGCTGACACAGTCGCCAGGTGTACAGTGTTTCCTCTGACACATTGCTGCGGCTGGCTTCCGTGTTAAGTGGGCGTTATGTCAAGAAGCAGTGCGGGTCGTGTTTCGGAGGACGCACGGCTCTCGACCTTCGCCTCTCCTGAGTCCGTATGGGAGTTACAGCGATGGGACAAAACTGTAACTACCAACTGGATGACATGAAATTGGGGAGAGAAAGGGATAAAAAAAATAAAACCCTAGACACCGTCGTGCGTGAAAAGCCCAGGACGACAGACGAGGTACTGAGGTACTGGAACCGGCACACCTGACTCAATGTCTGTAGGAGCAAACCATTTTTGTGAATCGGGTTGTGTACTTAAACTGATATTTCCCATTCTGATTTGTTTTTCCTTCAAATAACAGAATGAAAAACTACAGCTACAACAACAGCCATTGTTGTCAAAGACACCAGCCACCCTAGTCGTAGACTGTTCTCTCTGCTACTGCACGGCAAGCGGTACCGGAGCGCCACGGCTAGGTCCAAGAGGCTTCTAAATAGCTTCTACCCCCAAGCCCTAAAATTCAGACTCCTGAACACCTAATCAAATGGCTACCCAGACTATCTGCATTGCCTTCCCCCCCTTTTACACCGCTGCTACTCTCTCTCTTATCATCTATACATAGTCACTTTAATAACTCTACCTACATGTACATATTACCTCAATTACCTCGACTAACCGGTGCCCCCGCACATTGACTCTGTACCGGTACCCCTTGTATATAGTCTCGCTATTGTTATTTTACTGCTGCTTTTTAATTACTTGTTCATTTTATTTATTTATTTGTAAAAAAACAACATTCTCACTGCATTATTGGCTAAGGGCTCATAAGTAAGCATTTCAGCATACAACACTGAATACTGTTGTATTCGGCGCATGTGACTAATACAATTTGATTTGATTGTTATTGTACTGCAGCCGCTTCACTTTCTGATACTTCTTAATGCTGATAAAACAGGTGGCTTCGAGAAAAATCCATTGAGTTCATGACTTCGCTTCTGCAAGACCGCTCCCTGGATGAGAGGAGTTACAGGGACGAGACGAGAGCCGAGGGGTTGCCATGCTCTGTCGGTGGCGCGGTGAGTTAACAGGTGGCGCACGTCAGTCAGCAGGGGCTCCCTGTACCTGTGTCACAGCCGCTCCTGCCCATCTTACTGCCGTCGGGGCACACATTGCATTTCATGCCCTTCACTCCAGTCTTGCAGGAGCACAGGCCTGACATCTGCTCGCAGTCGTCCCTCACCGAGCCCACTGCGTCGCAGTTACACGCTGGAACACCGAGGGAGAGAAAGAAAGAGAGGAAGGGAGATATAAATAGGGAGAAGGAAGGAATGGAGGAAGAGAGACAGGGAGAGAGATGGAAACAAAAGGGTAAGTGGTACTTAATGACATACAGTGAATAACAATCCACCTGTTCACCACAATGCAAGATAAAGAATATTGATTATCCATCTTAACTCTTTCCCTAAAACTCTTCAAGATTTTCTATTGGGCTTTTCAGTTCAGAACTACACTTAATCTATGTCATAGAAACCTGCCTCTCACACACACTCAGACTACCTCAGAAGTGACCCCTAGGTTGATGTAAATCTCAGCGCCTCGGTGTCGGGACTGGAGTCAGGGATAGTTCAGGCAGAGGCCAGCCTGAGTCCTGAGGCAAGTGGGTAGATGGGCCAATAAGATCACAGAGAGCCTCCAGGCCCCAAGGAATAACATCAACCCCATCAAACCCCATCATGTTCCTGGAATCAATGTTTTCCCCCCTGCTGAACTCTGTACTGATGTACTGATGTGTGTACTGTTTGCTTGTCCGTCGGTAAACCCCACAGGTCAGGCTACAGTGGAGACGGATACAAGCTCCTGCTGTGGACTAAATAGCTCAGCGGGTCCTCTACTGTATTGCCAAGAACTCTGTTCACAAGTAGGATAGTATTCAAAAAGGATGACGGACACACAGCCACACAAAGGAATTGAGGCAATGTCAAGCGCAATTGTGTGACAGCTTTGACAAAGCTCTGATTCTTGGGTCTCAGTTTTTTTCTTTCAAGTGGTCATATTATGTAAATCTAGTCCTTTTTCTTATTTTTCTTCCTATGACCTCCTTGGCTTCAACAATAAGCATTCATTTTTCAACTTAATCTCTTTACAGCCAAGTGCTACAATTAACTAATATAACATATTCGTCTTACAGAAGGGAATGCATACATATACGGTAGCCAAAGATCCTTGAATTACAAGCGCCAGAGTCTTGTAACTGTACTACACAGGAACATTGTTTCACTTGAGCCGGATCTTGCCGGAAGAGGATCCGGCACCTCACCGTTTTGGACTGTTTCATTACGGATCCTATTTGGCCAGATCCGGTACCTTTCGTGGCTAGACATTTTGATAAAAGCGTTCAAAGTTAATTTGAGTTTCCTCAATATTCTAAGAGTTGATTCCGGCTTATGGTTTGCGCAACACTGCAACCAAAACTGAACCAACATATAAATGCAACATGGAACAATTTCAAAACATTTACTGAAGAGGCTTCCTGAGTGGTGCAGTGGTCTAAGGCACTGCATCACAGTGCTAGCTGTGCCACTAGAGATTCTGGGTTCGAGTCCAGGCTCTGTCGCAGCTGGCCACGACCGGGAGACCCATAGGGAGGCGCCCAGCGTCATCTGGGTTTGGGGAGGGTTTGGCCGGCAGGGATGTTCTTGTCCAATCATGCACTAGCGACTCCAGTGGCGGGCCGAGCGCAGTGCACGCTGAACGGTCGCCAGGTGCATGGTGTTTCCTCCAACACATTGGTGCGACTGGCTTCTGGGTTAAGTGGGCATTGTGTCAAGAAGCAGTGGTTGGGTTGTGTTTCGGAGGACACACGGCTCTCGACCTTCGGCTCTCCTGTCCGTACAGGAGTTGCTGCGATGGGACAAGACTGTAACTACCAATTGGCTACCACGAAATTGGGGAGAAAACCGGGGTTAAAAAAAAAAAAACTCGCTCTCGACCTTCGGCTCTCCTGAGTCCGTACAGGAGTTGCTGCGATGGGACAAGACTGTAACTACCAATTGGCTACCACGAAATTGGGGAGAAAACCGGGTAAAAAAAAAAAAAACTTTACTTAGTTACAGTTCATATAAAGAAATGTAAATAAATTCATTAGGCCCTAACCTATGGATTTCACATGTCTGGAAATACAGATATGCATCTGTTGGTCACATATACAGTCAATCAATCAAATGTATTTATAAAGCCCTTCTTACATCAGCTGATGTCACAAAGTGCTGTACAGAAACCCAGCCTAAAACCTCAAACAGCAAGCAATGAAGGTGTAGAAGCACGGTGGCTAGGAAAAACTCCCTAGAAAAGCCAGAACCTAGGAAGAAACCTAGAGAGGAACCAGGCTATGAGGGGTGGCTAGTCCTCTTCTGGCTGTGCTGGGTGGAGATTATCACAGAACATGGCCAAGATGTTTAAACGTTCATAGATGACCAGCAGGGTCAAATAATAATAGTCACAGTGGTTGTAGAGGGTGCAACAGGTCAGCACCTCAGGAGTAAATGTCAGTTGGCTTTTCATAGCCGATCATTAAGAGTATCTCTACCACTCCTGCTGTCTCTAGAGAGTTGGAAACAACAGGTCTGGGACAGGTAGCACATCTGGAGAACAGGTGAGGGTTAGCCACAGGCAGAACAGTTGAAACTGGAGCAGCAGCACGGCCAGGTGGACTGGGGACAGCAAGGAGTTATCAGGCCAGGTAGTCCTGAGGCATGGTCCTAGGGCTCAGGTCCTCCGAGAGAGAGAGAAAAAAAAGAGAGAGAGAATTAGAATTAGAGAGAGCATACTTAAATTCACACAGGACACCAGATAAGACAGGAGAAATACTCAAGATATAAATGACTAACCCTAGCCTTTGGAAAGTATTCAGACCCCATTACCATTTCCACATTTTGTTAGGTTACAGCCTTATCCTAAAATGTATTAAATCGTTTTTCATCAATCTGCACACATAATGGCAAAGAAAAACAGGATGACATTTTTGCTAATTCATTAAAAATTAAAAACTGAAATATCACATTTACATACGCATTCAGGCCCTTTACTCTGTACTTTGTTGAAGCACCTTTGGCAGCGGTTACAGCATAGTCTTCTTGTGTATGGTGCTACAAGCTTGTCACACCTGTATTTGAGAAGTTTCTCCCATTCTTCTCTGCATATCCCCTCAAGCTCTGTCAGGTTGGACTGGGTAGAGTCACTGCACAGCTATTTTCAGGTCTCTCCAGAGATGTTCGATCGGGTTCAAGTCCAGGCTCTAGCTGGGCCACTCAAGGACATTCAGCCACTCCTGTATTGTCTTGCCTGTGTGCTTAGGGTCGTTGTCCTGTTGGAAGATTAACCTTCACCCCAGTCTGAGGTCCTGAGCACTCTGGAGCAGGTTTTCATCAAGGATCTCTCTGTACTCTGTTCCGTTCATCTTTCCCTCTATCCTGACTAGTCTCCCAGTCCCTGCCGCTAAAAAACTTGCCCACAGTATGATGCTGCCAACAACATGCTTCACTGTAGGGATGATTCCAGGTTTCCTCCAGACGCTCCTCCTGACGCTTGACATTCAGGACAAAGGGCTCAAACTTGGTTTCATCATACCAGAGAATCTTGTTTCTCATGGTCTGAGAGTCTTTAGGCGCCTTTTGGCAAACTCCAAGCGGGCTGTCATGTGTCTTTTACTGAGGAGTGGCTTTTGTCTGGTCACACTACCATAAAGGGATGATTGGTGGAGTGCTGCAGAGATGGTTGTCCTTCTAGATGGTTCTCCCATCTCCACAGAGGAACTCTGGAGCTCTGTCAGAGTGACCATCGGGTTCTTGGTCAACTCCCTGACCAAGCCCTTCTCACCCGATTGCTAAGTTTGGCCGGGCGGCCAGCTCTAGGAAGTGTCTTGGTGGTACCAAACTTCTTCAATTTAAGAATGATGGAGGCCACTGTGTTCTTGGGGACCTTCAATGCTGCAGACATTTTTTGGTACCCTTCCCCAGATCTGTGCCTCGACACAATCCTGTGTCGGAGCTCTGTGGAAAATTCCTTTGACCTCATGGTTTGGTTTGTGCTCTGACATGCACTGTCAACTGTTGGACCTAATATAGACAGATCTGTGCCTTTCTAAATCATGTCCAATCAATTGAATTTACCACATGTGGACTCCAATGAAGTTGTAGAAACATCTCAAGGATGATCAATGAAAACAGGAGGTACCTGAGCTCAATTTCGAGTCTTATAGCAAAGGGTCCGAATACTTATGTAAGTAAGGTATTTCTGTTTTTTATTTGTAATACATTTTCCAACATTTCTAAAAAAAAATGTTAATTTTGTCATTACGGGGTATTGTGTGTAGATTGCTGAGGATTTAAAAAAATATATTATTAATCCATTTTAGAAAAAGGCTGTAATGTAACAAAATGTGAAATGAGTGAAGGGCTCTGAATACTTTCTGAATGCACCGTACCTTAAAAACAGGTAGGGGTGTGGATCAGAAAACCAGTCAGTATCTGGTGTGACCACCATTTGCCTCATGCAACGTGACACATCTCCTTTGCATAGAGTTGATCAGGCTGTTGATGGTGGCTTGTTGTCCCACTCCTCTTCAATGTCTGTGTGAAGTTGCTGAATATTGACATGAACTGGAACACACTGTCATATACGTTGGCCCAGAGCATCCCAAACATGCTCAATGGGTGACATGTCTGGTGAGTATGCGGGCCATGGAACAACTGGGACATTTTCAGCTTCCAGGAATTGTGAGCAGATCCTTGCGACATGGGGCAGTGCATTATCATACTGAAAGACGAGGTGATGGCGGAGGATGAATGGCATGACAATGGGCCTCAGAATCTCGTCATGGTATCGTCAATAGTTTTTGTTGTCCGCAGCTTTTGCCTGCCCATACCATAACCCTACCACGTTGACACAATGTTGACCGCTCCCCCACACGACACCATACAAGCTGTCTGCAATCTGCCTGGAACAGTTGAAACCAGGAATTATCCGTGAGGAGCACACTAGTCCAGAGTGCCAGTGTTCATCGATGGTGAGCGTTACGACACCGAACTGCAGTCAGGTCATGACCCTGGTGAGGACAACGAGCGGGCAGATTAGCTTCCCTGAGATGGTTTCTGACAGTTTGGTTGTTTCTTCGGTTGTGCAAACCCACAGTTTTATCAACTGTCTGGGTGGCTGTGTAATGATCATGCTGTTTAATCAGCTTCTTGATAAGCCATACCTGTCAGGTTGATGGGTTATCTTGGCAAATGAGAATTCTCACTAACAGGGATGTGCACAAATTAGAGAAATACGTTTTTTGTGCATGTGGAACATTTCTGGGAAACAACACTTTACATGTTGGGTTTATATTTTTGTTCAGTGTATGTTTGAGACCAACGCGTGGCTGTGTGAGAAGTGTGCCTGTATCTCTCACAGAACTAGAATGAGATTCACTTTCTATGATCTCTCTCCCTCTCTCTGCTCTGATAGACATGAGCCTGCAACTCTCATCTCTTCAGAGTTGCACTTCATCATTTATTTCCTGATAGAATCATAACCGCGGGAAGGGTGCTGGAGGTGCCGCAGCACCCCTGACGATTTGAAATACATTTGCCATAGTTATAGAATTACTACTGTCTGTTCAGAAACAAATAAAACAAACAAATACAACAAACAAATAATTCAGAATAGCCTACTACACCATGAGAAGGCCTATCATTTATCAATAGCCTCTGAAAAAAAATAGCTGTGGATTTTGTGTAACCCAATAACAAAGCATAGCCTACAGTTGGGAACACACAGCAAATCTGTCAGTGAACAGCATGCAGACAAAACAGGCCTTTATTTCAAATACAATCACAGGAAAACACAGGTTGGAAAGCAAATGGCTCCTGCTGCAAAGAGAAGACGATGCTGTTGGCTACCAGAATATTTGATCAACGTCCAAATAGTGTTTTACAAAGTAAAACAAGAGACAGATAGGCTTCTGGCATGAACACATCGGCCATCACCGGCGAGTGCGCTGTGCATCATTGGGTGAGTCAGTGAAACTGGAAAGCAGTTTTAGAAGGATAATTTCCTCCTCACATTGTAACCTACAATATGTGTTTCACCACACACCTAGGCTATTGATGGTTTCAAGACAAGGTCGTTTTTATTGATCTCAGATTCTCAGTGTCATTTAGATCATTTGTGCAGTATTAAAGATACTGCAAAAGTCTCCAGTCATGTAAAATGGTGCAGAGTTGCATGAAATGCGTTTATAAAAAGCAACATTTTCCCAGGACCCTTAGGCTACTAAAAATGTACCCCATGTGTGCAACTTCTGTAAGCGCCTATACTCTACTGCTCTATACCACTATGCAAATGCGATGCAATGCTTTATTATAAAGGTACATCAGAGCTACCCAGATCACCCTCCTCTCGTGCTCACTTTTGGTTCCGGCACCTTCCGATTTACAAATGAAGCAGTGCACAGGACCAAAACTCTTCTGTTCCCTACATCGGGACAGTTAATGTGAAGAAAACAGAAAGCAGCGAAGTAGGAGGAGGTCTCTTACGTGTGCAGCCGCTCAAGTTCTCTGTGACAATGCCACGGAAGTTCCAGAAGCCTGGATCACAGCGGTCGCACTTCTGTCCCCCGACGCCGGGCTTACAGGAGCACTGGCCGCTGGCCGGGTCACACGTCCCCTTGTAGGAGCCATACGGGTTACACTGGCACGTACCTGGGGACACAATAAGGATAGGACTGAATGGATGATTTCATTAATGAGATCATTTTACACAGCTACAACATCAAAACAACAACTCTCCAGTCTGAGGCGATGCCAGAGGGGGATCAGATGGACCACTAAAGGACGGTTTCCCAGAAACTGATTAAGCTTAGTCCGGGATTCAATTGCGTATCTCAACTGAAAGCAGCAGAGGCTGCTGAGGGGAGGACGGCTCATAATAATGGCTGGAATGGAGTTTAATGGCTGCAATGGTGTGAATGGTATCAAACACAAGTTTGATACCATTCCAAATACTCCATTCCAGCCATTATTTTGAGTAGTCCTCCCCTCAGCAGCACTGACTGAAAGAGCTTTTAGTCCAATACTAGACTTGAATCTGTGTCCTGGAAACCGGCCCTATACGTAGACCTTCAGATATCACTTCGTATGCAGGTTTTCCTTTCCAGCAAATGTATGCTAGGCTGTTTGTGTACATCAATAAGTTAATACCATTGTGATGGATATAATACAAGTGGTCATAGGTGAGAGATCAGATGTCAGGTAAGAGGTTGGCACGCTTACTGGTGCATCCAGCGAGTCCCACACCAAGGGCCGCCGTTTTGTTGTCGCGGCAACAGCCGTAGACTGACTGAATGCAGCGTTGTGGCGCTGTCAGCTCTGGTGGAGAGGTGGCTGAAATCCCTGATGAGATGGGAACGAGGATGGAACAAAAGAGGAAGAAAAGATAAAACAACTTTTTAGAGTGACAGTGAAGGCTCTTTTAAAAGGAGTTAGAAGACACAATCTCTGAACAACGTGCAACTTCTAGCGAACAATGAGGTTCACCTCGAGGGCCAGAGGTGAAAAGCTGGCATCTGGCTTCTAGATAACAATTCTACTTTCCCAATCCTGACAACGGCTCAAAATCAGGGAGAAATTATGCCATTACCTGAAAACAATGGTGCTCCTAGTGGAACAGCTGACATTTGCCACATCCTAGGAGGCCTATTCTCTTCATTTGTTCTCCTGTGAAATTGCAGCATGCGACACAACATCTCTACAAGCTTTCAGAAGCAGAAAAGAACAAGTCTACGGCTGAATGTGATGGACTGGGCCAATCTGTGAGCGTATGTGTGTAGTTGTTTTGTCTGTGCGTGTGCCAAATTCCAAGCTGACGTGACAGCTCGAAAAGAAAACCCACATACAACACACCCTAAACAAATATGTTACCCAACAGAGACTTGTGTATAAGGGAAACGAGAGCGCGAGATGGAAGGATGGAGGGAAAAGAGGGAGGCAGGGAGGTGGTTCAACGGCCAAGGCAATATATTATCTTATCGCTCAAACTCTTTCCAAGCCTTGGATCAAAATGGCCTCCACTCTCTATTTCTTTCTTCCTCTCTTGTGTTTCTCATTTGGAGTTTGGAGGCTGCAGATACCGGCCCATAAATCACACTCTTACTGGTGTGGATATGAGCCGAAGCCTAATGGTGATGACTAGCTCTTTCTTTTTTCAGTGCTTTCCCACTCCAGTGATGGGCTTTGGACACAGTTCATTAACTTGACACTTTTCAGTGCTCCTGCTACTATCTGTACTGAGCCTATTAGGGCAAGGGAGAACTTTTAATTTCATATGTTCTTCAACCCTTCAAGGGTTTTCCTCTTCAGTGGCCATTGTCTGGCATAATGCAGTTCTCTCTGATGTGAGAGTATTACTCTCTCTATCTCAAGGTCTGCTGCTGCCACGGCTCTGTACAGGTAGCCTTTGTATGTCTCCTAGGAGAGAATTGAGTGCCTCTGCACGTAGCAACGGTATATAGCACAGGATCTTTTTAGACCTCATGAAGACTGGAATCACTGACCCAGTTATCCGATAGAAAATTCAAAATAGGACAGCTTGAAAGTTCTTCAGAGACAGCTGTCATAGATCAAAGAACTCCCAGAGACACCACACATAAGTTGTTTATAAACAACATAGGACAGTACAAAACAACAAGATCGTGTTGAGGTCAATCCCTGTTTGTTTTGTCTAGTTCGTGAAAGCCAACAGGAGCTTTTCTTGAAGATCAAACCATGGTCAAAGACAAGTTCCTGCATGTATAGCTAATGAAGAAGGGCCCAATGAGATTCCCATTGATCTGAGCTTTTTGGGAGAAGAAGAAGAAGAGGACCCAGAGCTCGCACACCAATAGCATTCCACAAGAAAAGGGATTGATTATCCGCAGATGGTGGAGAAGCGTGACAGAAAGCAGCCAAAATGCCAGCTTAGCAGGGACAACTCTACAGGGATGCGAGTGTGAAATCCGAGTGTATCGCTCTCTTCTCTCCCTTTCGTTTGCTCCCTCCCTCTTTTTTTTAGGACAGCTAGGAATCAAACAGGCTGCAGTGATCATACAGAATTTTTTATGTGCCTTTGGCTTCACTCTGGCCTACTACAGAAACATCACTATACTGTCTCTTCAGTTAAAGCTTGTGGTTTGCACTGCCAAGGCAGAGACTCGAGTATAACTAGTGTTCCCTACTGAACTGCCTAGCACCTGTGGTGGATGTCTCTAGAGAAATAGGAGCTTCTTCATGTTGAGCCTTTGGTAGCCACATGCACGTTGAGCCATATGTAGCAACATTGAATCTGGGAAATGACACTGTGTTGGATATGTTACCACCAAAGTGCTATTCAGAAGAAACAACAGGATTTCTGGGATTTGCTTTATAACAAAGTAGTAAACTGTGTGAATCCAGTGTACGAGATGGATTATTACTCTGGCTGATCTTAGATCATTTATGGTGGGATGTCCAGGCAGCTCACCTGTGCAGGGTCCCTGATTCTGGATCAGCAGATGCCCTTGCCTTTCGCAACTGGCCTTCTTCATCTCACACTCGTTGCTGTAGGTCTTCCCATCTGAGCCACACACCTGAGGAGAATTGTAGTCATACGCATATGAATGCTGGAACATAGCAGCGTGTGATAGCAATTTCATTTCAAATGACTTTATGTACATAGTTCATTTTCAAACCATGCGACAAGTTCCATCTCAATATGAAAATTAAATTGCACTAATATTAACTGAATGTAAATGTCAGATGTCATGCATTCATTATCTAGGAATTACATAGGCTTGCGTGAAATGAAAACCACCACTATTTAAGTAAAACCCAAGTAGAGGGTTGTTGTTGGGAAGGCTAAGTTATGGAGGTTAAGGCTTACCAGGTTGCGAGGCACGCGATTGCAGTCGAAGTCACAGACACAGCGGTCATCCTCTGTGTCCTCGTCCCACGAGCCTCCAAACGTACGACACCTATCCTGTTCGCAGCTCTCAACACCTGAGGCCGACCCTCCTGAACCACACTCTGCAAAGACAACACACAGAGAAAAAACGGAAGTGGTTATTAACAGCCCAGCACAGACACACATTTTAAGAACCCCTAACCTTTTGATACATCAGTAAAAATGCCTTCCATCTTTGTCTTCCCCCCCAAAAAAGTTAATGGCAGAGTGTTTATACATTCAGAGCACGCCACCTTTTGATGTTGGAATTTTCTTCACGTTGGCACTGAGATTGAACCAAAGGCGCTGCTGGAAGTACAAGATAATGACCAACCATGGAGAGGACCAGCAATTGACAAAATAAATTAGGCACAACATTGCTGCGCCACCAGAGAGGCATCCTTTACATTTCAATTAAAGTTGAAGATAGAGGGAGGAGAAAAATATTATCACTTGCATCCCTGCGAGGGGGAATCAATGCAAGAGCCTGTTTCATGGACACAGATTTCCTGATATGAGGAAGCCACTAATTGCACAGTGTTCTGTAAGATCCAATTATCAATCCACTCCAGTAGTGCTGAACGGTTAGTGCTTTTTGAGGTCCGTTTCGGTTTGATTATAAAAAATTATTATTTTTGTATTTATTTTTTTATTTCAATTTTTACATTAAATGCACTATGCATTATGTGGGTTGAATGCTGTAACAACACAGACTATCAATAAAAGATCCATGATGGTAGTGACTGCCCATGCCTGCTGATCACTTATGAACCATCATTTATACACATTACTTTAATAAAATATTTTTTGTTATTATGTATATTACGTTTGTTTTATTTGATGACTTTATTTCATTCCAAGTCATCATTTCAGCCCCACAGAGCTGCTGCCTACGCTGTCTGACAAAATCACTATTTTAGTAGTTTTTCTAAATAAACATACTTTTATGACTGCTGAATACAAACTATTAATCACTTAGCTCATGTATTTTCCGGTAGACATACCTCAAAGAAACTGCTCTATGTATCCCCTCTTGTTCTTGCATATGATCTGATTTATCTCTAGAGAACCTGCAGTGCAATGTGCGCATTGAGGTCACTGAATAAAACAGAATGAAATTCAAATAATTAAACCGATGTCGGTCACTAAGTTGTATAAAAACCGAAAAATACACCTTTTCACCAGACTTCAGAGAAAAATAACTCAGATGCTTTTTGTATTGGCGACTGTGGAAGGTAAACTTTTAATTTACTGTAAAACAGTCAACTTCACTGGATCAAAGAGGCCTTTTCAACGAGCCGTCCTTGAAATGTTTATGAAAATGGTTCTTCAGAGAGCGGTAACAAGGACAAACGACCATCCGGAATTATTTCCAAAGATCGGAGACTTAGAAAGCTGAAAAAATATTGGAATAGAGATTCCATAGAAATATAATATACAGCACCTTCAGAAAGTATTCACACCCCTTGACTTTTTCCACAATTTGATGTGTTACAGCCTAAATTTAAAATCAATTAAATTGAGATTTTGTGTCATTGGCCTTCAGTGGAATTATGTTTTTCAAATGAATTAAACATGAAAAGCTGAAATGTCTTGAGTCATTAAGTATTCAACCCTTTTGTTATGGCAAGCCTAAATAAGTTCAGGAATAAAAATGTGTGTCACGACTTCTACCGAAGTCGGTTCCTCTCCTTGTTCGGGCGGTCGACGTCACCGGTCTTCTAGCCACCGCCGATCCATTTTTCATTTTCCATTTGTTTTGTTTTGTTTTCCCACACACCTGGTTTTCATTCCCTCATTACGTGTTGTGTATTTAACCCTCTGTTCCCCCCCATGTCTTTGTGTGGTACTGTTTGTTGTAAGTGCTGGTGCACATGTTTACTGGTGCGCATCGGGTTTTGTACGCAAGTTGTTATTTCTTTATGCCGTTGGTTTTGGAATTAAACTGCTCCGGCTATTACCTAGTTCTGCGACTTCCCTGCCACCAGTTACGCACCCCTTACAATGTGCTTATCAAGTCACATAATAAATTGCAGGGACAAATAAATTGCAGGGACAACAAAACAATATCCCACAAACGCAGGTGGGAAAAGGACCACACTAAGCATGATCCCCAATTAGAGGCAACGATCATCAGCTGCCTCCAATTGGGAACCATACTCACACCAACATAGAAATTCAAGACTAGAACACCCCTTAGTCATGCTCTGACCTATTGCACTTGGGGTTCTCTATGGTCAGGGCAAGACATGACCACAATGTTTTATTTAATACAAACAAAATGGGAGGGAGTTCAGCCCTGGAGAATAGGAGGGTCCTTCTTTTGATATTCTGACAGTTGACACCAGCTACACTTACAAGACTCCTGTGGGAAATGAAGGAATGCGGGAGAGAGAGCAAGAGAGAGAAAGGGAGAAAAACCAAGATAGAGAGAGAGAGCAAGAGGACGATACTCCACAGGCAGACAGAGGAAGATGTTACAAGAATGATGCAAGTTATCCTTTTGATATCCTCCAGACCAGTTATAATGCTTATTGTACAACACTTAAAACCAGATGTAAAGTACTAGGGAGCCCAAATGCCTATTTTGACCATCTGAATCACTCCCATCTGTATTGACGGGGTGCTGTAGCAAGGCCCCCGCTGGCCCTAATGGGTAAATCAATAGTGTAGTCGTGGAAGTGCCAATTAGCATAACCCATCTTCTTAAGTGGATTATGGGGCAGGTCACTCTGTAGTGAGCGGTGCAGGGACAAGAGGAGCAGCAGTCCGTCTCCTCAGCCTGATATGGGTCATCAGCAATGGACTCTGACAGGCTCGAGGGGTCGATAGAATGGAAGGGAATTCACTTTATTAGGATTCGCTATCATTGTGACTGTGTTGATTATGATGAATGGAGATGATAAAAAAGGATTGTAAAATGGATTTGATACCACTATGTAAGAGGCCATTTTGTGAGTCTTCTAAAGCTTATCGCGATATTGCATTGCAAAATGTCTGTCAGCACCATACGATGAGCCCACACGCTATCTGATTCGGGACAGTGATAGGCCAGAATGACGGGTTTCCATGCAAATGCATGAGTCAACTGACCCCAAAGCAGCTGTTAAATAAACAAGGCCCCGGCCTGCCTGGCCACCTGAGTCCATTTATGCAAACTTGCCATGAGAAGGGAAATGTGGGAGTGCGCCGAGAGAGCCTTCACAACCCGATTCATATTCTGCACATGCACGTCCAAACTCAAGGAATAGAAAAATATCAAAATAAACCTAAGAAATGGAATAAATAAAAGTGAAGAGAGGGAGGGAGTTAATCGAAGGAGGGGGGCAGTAATTAGCTGTTGGTCTTTGATGTGGCTGCCACCCGCACTGCCTATGAACCTTTTAATTAGCAGAGAAGATGTCTGCATCAGCTATTCTCCCAGCACCCGTGTCTGCCTGCTTCTTTTACTCAATCATGTCATAACCAGAATCCATTTAGCCAAGGGATCGCCATTAAGATGAGCAAATACACTACGGTGGAGAGAGGAGAAAAGAAAAAACGTTTTGCTCTATTTTAAAGAAGAGCTGGGAATTGGCTAAGCAAATAAAAACTGTAGAAGCAATAGAGGAAGTAATGTGTGATTTACTAATAGGATGAGGTGATGACTAGAGGGAAGTAGTAGACAGGGTGGATTATGGGAAGTAAAGTAGAGAAAGGGGTGTGACCTTCTGAAGAACATGGCCTGAGTCACCCCAGTACTATCAATATCAGGGCCAGGAAACACGCCTGTCTGTAAAAAAACACTGTACCAAGATCATGACCCGTGTGAATGTCAACATTTTTCATCTTTTTCACCCCTTTGTGTGTGTGTGTGCTTGCACGTCTCCCTGGGAATTGCCAGGGACCTCAAAATACAATATTATCACGATACTTAGGTGCCGATACAAAATGTATTGCAATTTTCACAATTCTACATGTGTTGCGATTCGATACTGTGATTTTTTTGCGATTCGATGTTCCAAACATGTTGCTCACCATGTCTGCTGCAGAGGGACGTGGGAGCCATGAGAAAACAAGTTTTGATCAGTCATGTAAATAAAAGTGCTGGAAAATTGTAAAATCAAATCAAATGTTATTTGTCACATGTGCTTACTTACAAGCCCTTAACCAACAATGCAGTTTTAAGAAATATACAGCCCCCCAAAAATAAATAAAGTAACAAATAATTAAAGAGAAGCAGTAAAATAACAAGGCTATATGCAGGCGGTACCGGTACAGAATGAATGTGCGGGGGCACCGGATAGTCGATGTAATTTAGGTAATATTTACATGTGGGTAGAGCTATTGAAGTGACTCATGCATAGATACAGTGCCTTGCGAAAGTATTCGGCCCCCTTGAACTTTGCGACCTTTTGCCACATTTCAGGCTTCAAACAAAAAGATATAAAACTGTATTTTTTTGTGAAGAATCAACAACAAGTGGGACACAATCATGAAGTGGAACAACATTTATTGGATATTTCAAACTTTTTTAACAAATCAAAAACTGAAAAATTGGGCGTGCAAAATTATTCAGCCCCCTTAAGTTAATACTTTGTAGCGCCACCTTTTGCTGCGATTACAGCTGTAAGTCGCTTGGGGTATGTCTCTATCAGTTTTGCACATCGAGAGACTGACATTTTTTCCCATTCCTCCTTGCAAAACAGCTCGAGCTCAGTGAGGTTGGATGGAGAGCATTTGTGAACAGCGGTTTTCAGTTCTTTCCACAGATTCTCGATTGGATTCAGGTCTGGACTTTGACTTGGCCATTCTAACACCTGGATATGTTTATTTTTGAACCATTCCATTGTAGATTTTGCTTTATGTTTTGGATCATTGTCTTGTTGGAAGACAAATCTCCATCCCAGTCTCAGGTCTTTTGCAGACTCCATCAGGTTTTCTTCCAGAATGGTCCTGTATTTGGCTCCATCCATCTTCCCATCAATTTTAACCATCTTCCCTGTCCCTGCTGAAGAAAAGCAGGCCCAAACCATGATCCTGCCACCACCATGTTTGACAGTGGGGATGGTGTGTTCAGCTGTGTTGCTTTTACGCCAAACATAACGTTTTGCATTGTTGCCAAAAAGTTCAATTTTGGTTTCATCTGACCAGAGCACCTTCTTCCACATGTTTGGTGTGTCTCCCAGGTGGCTTGTGGCAAACTTTAAACGACACTTTTTATGGATATCTTTAAGAAATGGCTTTCTTCTTGCCACTCTTCCATAAAGGCCAGATTTGTGCAATATACGACTGATTGTTGTCCTATGGACAGAGTCTCCCACCTCAGCTGTAGATCTCTGCAGTTCATCCAGAGTGATCATGGGCCTCTTGGCTGCATCTCTGATCAGTCTTCTCCTTGTATGAGCTGAAAGTTTAGAGGGACGGCCAGGTCTTGGTAGATTTGTAGTGGTCTGATACTCCTTCCATTTCAATATTATCGCTTGCACAGTGCTCCTTGGGATGTTTAAAGCTTGGGAAATCTTTTTGTATCCAAATCCGGCTTTAAACTTCTTCACAACAGTATCTCGGACCTGCCTGGTGTGTTCCTTGTTCTTCATGATGCTCTCTGCGCTTTTAACGGACCTCTGAGACTATCACAGTGCAGATGCATTTATACGGAGACTTGATTACACACAGGTGGATTGTATTTATCATCATTAGTCATTTAGGTCAACATTGGATCATTCAGAGATCCTCACTGAACTTCTGGAGAGAGTTTGCTGCATTGAAAGTAAAGGGGCTGAATAATTTTGCACGCCCAATTTTTCAGTTTTTGATTTGTTAAAAAAGTTTGAAATATCCAATAAATGTCGTTCCACTTCATGATTGTGTCCCACTTGTTGTTGATTCTTAACAAAAAATTACAATTTTATATCTTTATGTTTGAAGCCTGAAATGTGTCAAAAGGTCGCATAGTTCAAGGGGGCCGAATACTTTCGCAAGGCACTGTAATAACAGAGAATAGCAGCAGCGTAAAAGGGGGGCAATGTAAGTGTCACGACTTCCGCTGAAGTCGGCTCCTCTACTTGTTCGGACGGCGTTCGGCGGTCGACGTCACCGGCTTTATAGCCATCGCCGCTCCATTTTTCCATTGTTCCATTTGTCTTGTCTTGTTCCCTGCACACCTGGTTTACATTCCCCAATCACACTGCATGTAATTATTCCTCTGTTCCCCCCCACCCCATGTCTTTGTGTGGAATTGTTTTTGTTACGTGTTTCGTGTTACGCGCCAGGCTGGTTTTTCCCCTGTATTCCGTGGTATTTCACTAAGGATGTTTAATTGTTAAACATTTGCTTATTTTCGTGACTGTTTCGCACCTTGCTCTTCTTACCTTTTGGTTTTGACACAGTGGCTTCTGTTTGTTTTATTTGCCTCTGCCTAAATAAAGTGTGCGCCTGTTCACTCTCTGCTCTCCTGCACCTGACTTCTCCACCAGTAGCGCACAACTTTGACAGTAAGTAGTCTGGGTAGCCATTTGATTAGATGTTCATTAGTCTTATAGCTAGGGGGTAGAAGCTGTTTAGAAGCCTCTTGGACCTAGACTTGGCGCTCCGGTACCGCTTGACGTGTGGCTTGCCGTGTGGTAGCAGAGAGAACAGTCTATGACCAAAAAGATGATGGAGAACAAGCTATAAAGGAAGAATACTGGATTTTTGGTGCAGTTACAGCCAACTAGCTCAAAGATATTGCGATAGTCAAAATTATATACAGTGGGGCAAAAAAGTATTTAGTCAGCCACCAATTGTGCAAGTTCTCTGACTTAAAAAGATGAGAGAGGTCTGTAATTTTCATCATAGGTACACTTCAACTATGACAGAAAAATGAGAAACAAATACCCAGAAAATCACATTGTAGGATTTTTAATGAATTTATTTGCAAATTATGGTGGAAAATAAGAACTTGCACAATTGGTGGCTGACTAAATTATTTTTTGCCCCACTGTAGTATATCGTCAAAAGTAATATTTGTATTACTTAACAGGACTTCCCGAGTGATGCAATGGTCTAAGGCACTGCATCGCAGTCGTGCCACTAGAGATCCTGGTTCTAGTCCAGGCTCTGTCGCAGCTCTGTCGCAGCCCTCCATGGAAGGGCTCAGTTTTCTTCCATTATTTTCTTCTCATTTCAGAGCTAGTTCACGCCCACTAACGCCCATATCTGCTTTTGGTTAGGTTATAATGATGGTAGACCTCTTTCCATGTTCTAAAAATAATGTATGTATTGCATGCTTATGTTTCACGTGTTAGTCATCAGTTATCTTGCTTCCATCTTTCTTTCTGTATCCTGCTGACCATAGTATGTCCAGCTGTCATAAATGTTCGTATGGTCTTGGTTAATGTACTCTTTCAAAAATAGAGTATAGCCTGGGTGTTAATGTGCATGTCCTTGCTATTTCAGCCTGGCAACTAGACCTATTTAATGCTCACCTCTCTCCTTAATGGTTCGCTCCAACACTTGCTGAGCGGCATTTCAGGTTATGTCGATATAGGACTCGTTTTACTGTGGATATAGATACTTTTGTACCTGTTTCCTCTAGCATCTTCACAAGGTCCTTTGCTGTTGTTTTGGGATTGATTTGCACTTTTCGCACCAAAGTACATCCCATTCTAGGAGACAGAACGTGTCTCCATCCAAAGAGGTATAATGGCTGCGTGGTCCCATGGTGTTTATTCTTGCGTACTATTGTTTGTACAGATGAACATGCACCTTCAGGCATTTGGAAATTGCTCTCAAGGATGAACCAAACTTGTGGAGGTCTACAATTATTTTCTGAGGTATTTGGCGGATTTCTTTCGATTTTCCCATGATGTCAAGCAAATAGGCACTGAGTTTGAAGGTAGGCCTTGAAATACATCCACAGGTACACTCAAATGATGTCAATTAGCCTATCAGAAGCTTCTAAAGCCATGACATAATTTTCTGGGATTTTCCAAGCTGTTTAAAGGCACAGTCAATTTAGTGTATGTAGACTTCTGACCCACTGGAATTATGATACAGTGAATTATAAGTGAAATAATCTGTCTGCAAACAATTGTTGGAAAAATGACTTGTAGGTGCACAAAATAGGTGTCCTAACCAACTTGCCAAAACTATAGTTTGTTAACAAGACATTTGTGGAGTGGTTGAAAAACAGGTTTTAATGACTCCAACAGTATGTAAACTTCAACTGTAAGTATATTTTAGCAGTTACATTTACTTTTGATACTTAAGTATATTTAAAACCAAATACGTTTAGACTTTTACTGGGTCGCTTCTACTTTTACTTGAGTCATTTTCAATTAAGGTTTCTTAACTTTTACTCAAGTATGGCAATTGTGTACTTTTTCCACCACTGTATGTACCTATATAGACTTCCCCCCGCTACTTCATACACGTCTGTGTTTTGAAGTGTATTAGGTGGGATCGAAAAAAGTGTGACCTTGGTCAGTCCAGACACGCTGGTGGCTTGTTGCTCCGGACTCCGGACTTGTTGCTCCGGTGTTTGTTTTCGCACCATTTGTCAACCCCTCAGACAGACTGCTGCTGAAGGATGTGAATCCAAATAAACCCCTGCTACATAAAGAAGGATGGAGTGGCAGGGAGGAGAGAGAGAAAGAAAAAGGTTTCAGGATAGATAGATACAGGTGCTGGTTATGGATGGATGCTGCGAAGGAGGATAAACCCCCTGATCTTCTTTTGAAGAGCTCTTTTCCACATATCTCTCTCTCTCTCTCTCTCTCTCTCTCTCTCTCTCTCTCTCTCTCCATATTGGTGGGTGGATAGTGCATCACCGTGTGATATCCCAACCCATAATCCTGTTTAGTAAATGTGAATTCAATTAAAATGGGCCGGGACCCCAAGGTGATGCACTATGCTAACCTGCCACTTTGTCAGTGTCGACAATGAAGCTGAGCCCGGGCCTAGTCGAGTATGAAATTAAACAGGTGATAAATTCCCCCGTACAGCCAACAGTGGGGACACTGTCATTTTTCATTACCACTAAATAAAATGGGGAGAAAACACTTCCATTTCTCCTTGTGACTAATGAATATGATTTTTAAGTTGGGTCTAAATAAACAAATAAATCACTCATTCAATTCTCTGGAGTTGGAGAATTCTGCCGGTACTAAGCTACTAGCCCATGAACAAAGCCCTGGCTTCTAGTTGAAAGGCGGGTTGTGGGTTAGTTTTTATTTTATTATTTATTTAACCAGGTAGGCTAGTTGAGAACAAGTTCTCATTTGCAACTGCAACCTGGCCAAGAAAATCTGCTAACCATGTGTATGTGACAAATAAAATTTGATTTGATTTGAAATAAAGCAAAGCAGTGTGACACAGACAACAACACAGTGTTACACATTGAATAAACAATAAACAAGTCAATAACACAATAAACAAGTCAATGACGCAGTAGAAAAAATAAAGTCTATATACAGTGTGTGCAAAAGGCATGAGGAGGTAGGCAATAAATAGGCCATAGGAGTGAATAATTACAATTTAGCAGATTAACACAAGTGATAAATGAGCAGATGATGATGTGCAAGTAGAGATACTGGTGTGCAAAAGAGCAGAAAAGTAAATAAAATAAAAACAGTATGGGGATGAGGTAGGTAGTTTGGGTGGGCTATTAACAGATGGAGTATGTACAGCTGCAGCGATCGGTTAGCTGCTCAGATAGTTGATGTTTAACCTCTCTGCGCATCGAACCGGTTAGCGGGATGAAATTCGACAACATACAGTGATCGTTACATAAATAGTCATATTTAACATTCATGAAATTACAAGTGTTTCACATGTTTCGAAAGCGTAGAATCTTGCTAATCCAACTGCGTTGTCAGATTTAAAAAAGGATTTACTGCAAAAGAATACGATGCGATTATCTGAGGATAGAGACCCATAAAAAACAACTATTTCAACCAGCACAGGCGTAAAAAAAATCACAAACTGCAATAAAATAAATAGTTTACCTTTGACGATCTTCCTCTGTTTGCAATCCCAATGCTCGTTGTTACACAATGACTGGTCTTTTGTTTGATAAAATCCATTTTTATAGCCTAACACGAAACATTTTGTGAACCGTCTCATCCCATTTTCGACGACACATTCGATGTAAATACACACACTAAACGTGACTTTTCCAGTCATGTTTGGTTTCATTGCAATCAACTGGTTTGATTGTAACACAACCAAACCTGATGGGTCATTTCGCGGGACGTATTGACTGAAAGAAATTGATTTGAAGACAACAAGTAATGACATCGTTGTGCACTAATGATAGGACCGCTGTTTCGTGTATTGACTGTATTTTAACCCAATGACCACCGATCGTCTTGAAATCTAGCTGGGTAGATATTCAATGAGCTGAGGTAAACAGCAATATGTAATGTTTATGTGTTGGAAGACCAACCCTTGCAGTAAACTCCGGCATAAAGAGGTTCATTCGCCATTGAAGATTCATACCGGAAGGAGCCACGCATGTTACGCACAGCGTTGTTTTGGTAAAGCACATCTTCAGCTGTTTATATATCAATCAGTATGGCGACTAAGTCAGGGAAAGCTAAATCTAAGTCTAGATATACAGATGTACACACAATTTTAGGAGAAATTGATCGGGAAAGTGAGACAGAGATTGTTGGAGGACGATTCATTTAGCGAATTTAGGAATATTTCTTGAACGCAAAGGACATCGTTTTGGACTGGTAAGTTTTTTTCATGCCAATGCCGTTGTTTGAAATTAGTAATATAAAATATTATTTGTGAAATGAAATAGCCTATTTGAGGCTTTAGAGGGGAGGGCAGGCCCACAACAATGGCCAAAGTGAAATGGAGACAGTAGATACAGCTGGTCTGTTGTAATGTAATAAAGACAGTAGATCTAGCTGGTCTGTCATAATATAAATGAGACAGTAGATCTAGCAGGTCTATAATAATATATTCAACCTTATGTTCTCTGTACTCTATATATATCTGTTTATTATACCTGTTGATACAGGGCTCATATGTGAAACTATTCTAACTGAACATTTTCACAGTGACACTGACATCGAGTGGGAGCCCCCAGTGCCAAGGTTTCCATCCCCCACTGAAGCTGGTTCATCCAGCTCCTGCCACAAGTAGTGTTCATCTGCCCAAATGTATTTCTGCAGGCATGGATGTGCCTCAGGGCCAAAAGGTTACAGCATGGAGGCGTCACTGTGTTCTTTGCAAAATGAAGTCCCCCATCACCTGCACCACATGCTTGGTGACCCTCTGCTTTACAGCAGAAAGAGACTGTTGTGGCACCTGGCATCAGCAGCACAATATTGTGTAGAGGACTGAGGGTCTTCCAAATATTGAAAGTGTTATTTTGTAAATGTATATATTTTCTTTTCATGTTTTTTCTCCATTTTTTGGGTGTGTGTGTTAGAATACCATTTTGGTATTTTGTATATAGTTAATCCATTCAAAATGTATAACTTCACCAATTTGGCCACTTCAGTACATTTGGGCTACTTGTGTGGGACACCTGGGTGACTTCATGATACATTTTCACGTAGCACACTCATTTTGGAAATTATCATTCTGAAACTTTGCACAAGTACTGTGGCCCTCTTATGTCTTTCACTGAAATTGTCCCCATCATCCTATCTGAATGTTTGTTTTGTCTTGTTCATTATAAACATGATGATACAACAATAAAAATGAAAAAAAAAAAAAATTAAATGTATTATCAGATCTAAACCAGATCTATTGTGTTATATTCTCCTACATTCAATTCACATTTAGACAAACTTCAAAGTGTTTTCTTTCAAATTAAACCAATAATATGCATACCCTTGGTCCTGGGCCTGAGCTACAGGAAGTTAGATTTGGGTATGTCTTCAGGCGGAAATTGAAAAAAGTAGGGGGGTAGCTGTAAGAGGTAGTTGGTGAGGGAAATAAAAGTCTCCAACTTCAGCGATTTTTGCAATTCGTTCCAGTCACTGGCAGCAGAGAACTGGAAGGAAAGGAGGCCAAATGAGGTGTTGGCTTTGGGGATGATCAGTGAGATATACCTGCTATGGGTGGGTGTTGTTATCGTGACCAGTGAACTGAGATAAGGCGGAGCTTTACCTAGCATAGACTTATAGATGACCTGGAGCCAGTGGGTCTGGAGACGAATATTTAGCGAGGGCCAGCCGACTAGAGCATACAGGTCGCAGTGGTTGGTGGTATAAGGTGATTTGGTAACAAAATGGATGGCACTATGATAGACTACATCCAGTTTGCTGAGTTGAGTGTTGGAAGCTATTTTGTAGATGACATCGCCAAAGTCGATGATCGGTAGGATAGTCCGTTTTACTCGGGTACGTTTGGCGGCGTGAAAGAAGGAGGCTTTGTTGCGAAATAGAAAGCCGATTCTAGATTTTATTTTTGATTGGAGATGTTTAATATGCGTGTGGAAGGAGAGTTTACAGTCTAGCCAGACACCTAGGTATTTATAGTTGTCCATATATTCTAGGTCGGAACCGTCCAGGGTGAGGATGCTAGTCTGGCGGGCGGGTGCGGGCAGCGAACGATTGAAAAGCATGCATTTGGTTTTAATAGCGTTTAAGAGCAGTTGGAGGCCACGGAAGGAGTGTTGTATGGCATTGAAGCTCTTTTGGAGGTTAGTTAGCGCAGTGTCCAAGGAAGGGCCAGATGTATACAGAATGGTGTCGTCTGCGTAGAGGTGGATCAGGGAATCACCCACAGCAAGAGCGACATCATTTATATATACAAAGAAAAGAGTCGGCCCGGGAATTGAACCCTTTGGTACCCCCATAGAGACTGCCAGAAGTCCGGACAACATGCCCTCCGATTTGACACACTGAACTCTGTCTGCAAAGTAGTTGGTGAACCAGGTGAGGCAGTCATTATAAAAACCAAGGCTATTGAGTCTGCCGATAAGAATGCGGTGAGTGACAGAGTTGAAAGCCTTGGCCAGGTCGATGAAGACGGCTGCACAGTACTGTCTTTTATCGATGGCGGTTATGATATAGTTTAGTACCTTGAGCGTGGCTGAGGTGCACCCGTGACCGGCTAATGAGGCCGGATTGCACAGAGGAGAAGGTACGGTGGGATTCGAAATGGTCAGTGATCTGTTTATTAACTTGGCTTTCGAAGACTTTAGATAGGCAGGGCACAATGGATATACAGTATATCAGACCATACGCCGTACACTGCATCAAATTGGTCTGCATGGCTGTCGTCCCAGAAGGAAGCCTCTTCTAGAGATGATGCACAAGAAAGCCCGCAAACAGTTTGCTGAAGACAAGCAGACAAAGGACATGGACTACTGGAACTATGTCCTGTGGTCTGATGAGACCGAGATAAACTTATTTGGTTCAGATGGTGTCAAGCGTGTGTGGCGACAACCAGGTGAGGAGTACAAAGACAAGTGTGTCTTGCCTACAGTCAAGCATGGTGGTGGGAGTGTGATGGTCTGGGGCTGCATGAGTGCTGCCGGCACTGGGGAGCTACAGTTCATTGAGGGAACCATGAATGCCAACATGTACTGTGACATACTGAAGCAGAGCATGATCCCTTTCCTTTGGAGACTGGGCCGCAGTCACACGGTGATGCACTATCCACCCACCAACAGCGGAGGTGAGCCCAGTCACTGAGTGATGATAAGAGAGGTTGTATCTCTCGATAAGCTGATTATAATGGCTGAGGTCACCGCATGTGTGGGAGGTGGCGACAAAGGAGGTATCAGAGGTATAATGAGTGGAACTAGGGGCTCCATTGTAAACTAAACCAATGATAACTAACAGTGTCATGACGTTGGCCTGGGGGGTAGGTTTATG
>NC_143037.1:42952500-42960000 GCF_057628025.1 Oncorhynchus mykiss
TCCCCTCTCCTCTGTTCCTCTTCTCTTCTCCACTCCCCTATCCTCTGCTCCGCCTCTCCTTCTCCGCTCCCCTCTCCTCTGCTCCACCTCTCCTTCTCCGCTCCCCTCTCCCCTCTCCCCTCTGCTCCGCCTCTCCTTCTCCGCTCCCTTCTCCCCTCTCCCCTCTGCTCCGCCTCTCCTTCTCCGCTCCCCTCTCCCCTCTCCCCTCTGCTCCGCCTCTCCTTCTCTGCTCCCCTCTCCCCTCTCCTCTGCTCCTCTTCTCCACTGCCCTCTCCTCTGCTCCGCCTCTCCTTCTCCGCTCCCCCTCTCCTCTGTTCCCCGCAAGGCATGTTTTCCAAGGAGACAGTAATGATTATAGGGAGTTATGTCATCTGAGGTGTGTGAGTTCATATTGCTTAGAGAATAGTGACAGAGAGACGCAGAGAGAAAGACAGACAGACAGAGTACCTGACTTCTGCCTCATTTAAACGCTCTGCCCTGCCTCGCTAGTGTGTGTGTGTGTGTGTGTGTGTGTGTGTGTGTGTGTGTGTGTGTGCGTGCGGATCACTAGAGGCCCAGCTTAATGAGGATGAGACAGGAGATGTGTTAATAGCATCATTAACCCTCTAACTACAGCTGACTCACTCCAGACTAATTGTTCTGATCTGTACGTGGAACGGTCTGTTTGATGATGTCACAATTCGTTTTCATTCTCATATAGAGAATGATAGAATGTGGCAAGTTTGAATTGTAGAGATCCCATTAAGTTGCTATTCTATTTCCTAGTACTGGTTTGAATTCTATTCTATCCTATTCAATTCTATTATACTCCATTATACTGTTTTATATTATAAACTGGGTGGTTTGAGCCCTGAATTCTGATTGTCTGACAACCGTGGTATGTCAGACCAAATACCACGGGTATGACAAAACATGTATTTTTTCTGCTCTAATTACGTTGGTAACCAGTATATAATAGCAATAAGGCACCTCAGGGGATTGTGGTATGTGGCCAATATACCACGATTAAGGGCTGTATCCAGGCATTGCGTCATGCATAAGAAAAACCCTTAGCTGTGGTATGTTGACCATATACCACACCCCCTCTGGCCTTTATTGGTTAATTCGTTACCTGTATAGTTGTGTGTTCCTTTCATTGTTGCCATGACATTATGAAATGTATAGCAAAAGGCTGGGAATTGCCAGTGACCTCACGATACGATATTATCACAATGCTTAGGTGTCGATACGAAATGTGTTGCGATTCTCACGATTCTATATGTATTGTGATTCTTACGATTCTATATGTATTCTGATTCTTACGATTCTATATGTATTGTGATTCTTACAATTGTATATGTATTGTGATTCTTACGATTCTATATGTATTGTGATTCTTACAATTGTATATGTATTGTGATTCTTACGATTCTATATGTATTGTGATTCTTACGATTCTATATGTATTCTGATTCTTACGATTCTATATGTATTGTGATTCTTACAATTGTATATGTATTGTGATTCTCACGATTCTATATGTAGTGTGATTCTTACAATTTTATATGTATTGTGATTCTTACGATTCTATATGTTGCGATTCTTACAATTCTATATGTATTGTGATTCTTACAATTGTATATGTATTGTGATTCTCACGATTCTATATGTATTGTGATTCTTGCAATTTATATGTATTGTGATTCTCACGATTCTATATGTATTGTGATTCTTACGATTCTATATGTATTGTGATTCCTACAATTTAAATGTATTGTGATTCTTACAATTTATATGTATTGTGATTCTTGCAATTTATATGTATTGTGATTCTCACGATTCTATATGTATTGTGATTCTTGCAATTTATATGTATTGTGATTCTCACGATTCTATATGTATTGTGATTCCTACAATTTAAATGTATTGTGATTCTTACGATTCTATATGTATTGTGATTCTCACGATTCTATATATATTGTGATTCTTACAATTTATATGTATTGTGATTCTTGCAATTTATATGTATTGTGATTCTCACGATTCTATATGTATTGTGATTCTTGCAATTTATATGTATTGTGATTCTTACGATTCTATATGTATTGTGATTCCTACAATTTAAATGTATTGTGATTCTTACGATTCTATATGTATTGTGATTCCTACAATTTAAATGTATTGTGATTCTTACAATTGTATACGTATTGTGATTCTTACAATTTATATGTATTGTGATTCTCACGATTCTATATATATTGTGATTCTTACAATTTATATGTATTGTGATTCTTGCAATTTATATGTATTGTGATTCCTACAATTTAAATGTATTGTGATTCTTACAATTTAAATGTAGTGTGATTCTCACGATTCTATATGTATTGTGATTCTTACAATCTATATGTATTGTGATTCCTACAATTTAGATGTATTGTGATTCTTACAATTTATATGTATTGTGATTCCTACAATTTAAATGTATTGTGATTCTCACGATTCTATATGTATTGTGATTCTTACAATCTATATGTATTGTGATTCCTACAATTTATATGTATTGTGATTCTTACAATCTATATGTATTGTGATTCTCACGATTCTATATGTATTGTGATTCTTACAATCTATATGTATTGTGATTCCTACAATTTATATGTATTGTGATTCCTACAATCTATATGTATTGTGATTCTTACAATTTATATGTATTGTGATTCCTACAATTTAAATGTAGTGTGATTCTCACGATTCTATATGTATTGTGATTCTTACAATCTATATGTATTGTGATTCCTACAATTTAGATGTATTGTGATTCTTACAATTTATATGTATTGTGATTCCTACAATTTAAATGTATTGTGATTCTTACAATTTATATGTATTGTGATTCTTACGATTCTATATGTATTGTGATTCTTGCAATTTATATGTATTGTGATTCCTACAATTTAAATGTAGTGTGATTCTCACGATTCTATATGTATTGTGATTCTTACAATCTATATGTATTGTGATTCCTACAATTTAGATGTATTGTGATTCTTACAATTTATATGTATTGTGATTCCTACAATTTAAATGTATTGTGATTCTTACAATTTATATGTATTGTGATTCTTACGATTCTATATGTATTGTGATTCTTACAATTTATATGTATTGTGATTCTCACGATTCTATATGTATTGTGATTCTTACAATCTATATGTATTGTGATTCCTACAATTTAGATGTATTGTGATTCTTACGATTCTATATGTATTGTGATTCCTACAATTGTATACGTATTGTGATTCTTACAATTTATATGTATTGTGATTCTTACGATTCTATATGTATTGTGATTCTTACAATTGATATGTATTGTGATTCTTACGATTCTATATGTATTGTGATTCCTACAATTGTATACGTATTGTGATTCTTACAATTGTATACGTATTGTGATTCTTACAATTTATATGTATTGTGATTCTTACGATTCTATATGTATTGTGATTCTTACAATTTATATGTATTGTGATTCTTACGATTCTATATGTATTGTGATTCCTACAATTGTATACGTATTGTGATTCTTACAATTGTATATGTATTGTGATTCTTACAATTGTATACGTATTGTGATTCTTACAATTGTATACGTATTGTGATTCTTAAAATTGTATATGTATTGTGATTCTTACAATTGTATACGTATTGTGATTCTTACAATTGTATACGTATTGTGATTCTTACGATTCTATATGTATTGTGATTCTTACAATTGTATATGTATTGTGATTCTTACAATTGCATGTGTTGCGATTCTTATGATTCTATATGTTGCGATTCTTACGATTCTATATGTTGCGATTCTTATAATTCTATATGTATTGTGATTCTTATGATTCTATATGTATTGTGATTCTTTCGATTCTATATGTTGCGATTCTTACAATTCTATATGTATTGTGATTCTCACGATTTATATGTATTGTGATTCTCACGATTCTATATGTATTGTGATTCTTACAATCTATATGTATTGTGATTCCTACAATTCTATATGTATTGTGATTCTTACAATTCTATATGTAGTGTGATTCTTGCAATTTATATGAATTGTGATTCCTACAATTCTATATGTATTGCGATTCTTACAATTTATATGTATTGTGATTCTTACAATTTATATGTATTGTGATTCTTACAATTCTATATGTACTGTGATTCTTACAATTCTATATGTAGTGTGATTCTTACAATTTATATGTATTGTGATTCTTACAATTTATATGTATTGTGATTCTTACAATTCTATATGTATTGTGATTCTTACAATTCTATATGTATTGTGATTCTTATGATTCTATATGTATTGTGATTCTTACAATTCTATATGTAGTGTGATTCTTACAATTTATATGTATTGTGATTCTTACAATTTATATGTATTGTGATTCTTACAATTCTATATGTATTGTGATTCTTTCGATTCTATATGTATTGTGATTCTTTCGATTCTATATGTATTGTGATTCTTTCGATTCTATATGTATTGTGATTCTTTCGATTCTATATGTATTGTGATTCTTTCGATTCTATATGTATTGTGATTCTTATGATTCTATATGTATTGTGATTCTTATGATTCTATATGTATTGTGATTCTTATGATTCTATATGTATTGTGATTCTTATGATTCTATATGTATTGTGATTCTTATGATTCTATATGTATTGTGATTCTTATGATTCTATATGTATTGTGATTCTTATGATTCTATATGTATTGCATTTCGATTCTGTGATTTTATTGCGTTTCGATGTTTCAAACATATTGCTCAACATATGTCTTATGCAGAGGGACAAGAGAGGAGACGTGAGAAAACACGTTTTTAAAAGTGCTGAAAACAAATGGTCTCTCTATTTAAAACGAATTCGGAAAGGGGGATACCTAGTTAGTTGTACAATTGAATGCATTCAACTGAAATGTGTCTGAAAACAAGCTATGAAGGAAAAATACTGGAGGTTTGGTGCCGGTACAGCCAACGAGCACAAAAATAATATTGCGATGTTGTCAAAACGATACGATATATCACCCAAAATCATATCCCCATACGTAACTGTATCACTAGTATATCACACTAAAACAAGGAAGATATCAGACAATTATCTATTATCAATATGTGGTGTGATATGCTCATAATAGCCTGCATGCTGCTGTGTATGTGTGAAGTTCTGTGGTTCTGTGAGATCAGTATGGACCAGACTGAAAGAGTGCATCCCAAATGGCAAACCATTCCCTACATTCATAGGTGACAATATAACCTTTGAAATGCAGTCGGACTTGGCGGTTTTCCTCACATTTATTGGCCCACAAAATCTATCCACCACCTTTGCAGATGAGGTTCGAAGCGGCAGATAACCAGACGCTATCGTTTTGCTGTCGATTGTAATCTCAACTGTTTGGTTCACCATGGTTTTCTTGTCTATCTCACGCGTGTCAGAACCCTTTTAATAGTACCGAGTTAACATTCGTCTCTGTTGGCTTATACGTTTCCGGTGTTGACATTTCAGTTGTTTTAGCGGTGAAAAAGCGAATGTCATTCTAATGACCTTTACAGCGTCTGTACCGTCTGATCAGCTGATCTCCTCCTGATATCCTGATTTACTATGTAGATAGGATTCTGTTCAGCTCTGATAACATAACTCTACGACAAGGCAACACATTGCATTAGACAAGATAGGAAAACAGAACGTGCGTGTGTGCGTGTGTGTGTGTGTACAGCGTGTATGTGCGTATAGTACCGTGCGTATGCATCCGTGGATATTAGAACCTGGGTAATTTGCTTCATTTGCCTCGCTTGTTTCTACATTTGACCTTGAGCTGAACTCCCTATAACTACCCTCTATGATGACTATGCCCTTGACGTTCTACTACACATGTATCTTTGTCCTTGGCGTTCTACTACACATATATCTATGCCCTTGACTTTCTACTACACATATATCTATGCCCTTGACGTTCTACTACACATATATCTACGCCCTTGACGTTCTACTACACATGTATCTTTGTCCTTGGCGTTCTACTACACATGTATCTTTGTCCTTGGCGTTCTACTACACATGTATCTTTGTCCTTGACGTTCTACTACACATGTATCTTTGTCCTTGACGTTCTACTACACATGTATCTTTGTCCTTGGCGTTCTACTACACATGTATCTTTGTCCTTGGCGTTCTACTACACATGTATCTTTGTCCTTGGCGTTCTACTACACATGTATCTTTGTCCTTGGCGTTCTACTACACATGTATCTTTGTCCTTGACGTTCTACTACACATGTATCTTTGTCCTTGGCGTTCTACTACACATGTATCTTTGTCCTTGGCGTTCTACTACACATGTATCTTTGTCCTTGGCGTTCTACTACACATGTATCTATGCCCTTGACGTTCTACTACACATGTATCTTTGTTCTTGATGTTCTACAGATATATGTCTATGCCCTTGATATTCTACTACACATGTATCTTTGTCCTTGACGTTCTACTACACATATATCTATGCCCTTGACATTCTATTACACATGTATCTTTGTCCTTGATGTTCTACTACACGTATATCTATGCCCTTGATGTTCTACTACACGTATGTCTATGCCCTTGATGTTCTACTACACATATATCTACGCCCCTGGTGTTCTACATGCTGTATATCTATTTGTTAAATGTCAGGGTCCCTTGCACAGAGCTCGTTGGCTACAGTGGCAACGCTGACGGTGCTGATAATAGCAGTCACCCATACACCACACCATGGTCATGTTCATTACGGCACACCAAAGCAAAACGTTTGGCAACAGAAAGGGAACATTTGTGTTTCTTATTGAGCAAGGTCTTATTGAGCAATGTAATTCCTCCCTATTCCAGTGGCGTTTTCTTCTGTTTGGTGCTAAGTGAATAGGATGTATTTGCGTCTCTCTCTGTCCTCACTGTCTCTCCCCTGGGCTGTGCTGCACCAAGCCTGGGCTGTGCTGCACCACGCCTGGGGGTCTGGAGCTGTTGTTGCTGCTGTCATCTGGATCAGAGAACAGAGGAGGGGGAGGAGAGGATGGGAGGAAGAACATCACTGCAGCATATAATGGGTAACATGATCACTGGGCTCACTGGACTCCTCCTGATGTGGAGATACCCGGCCTATTCAATGTGGCTCTAGATGTATTGTGATCAGCTGCCACATCCCCCATTGACTGCACCTGGAGGCCTGAGGCTACTAGTAAGGGTTCTGCCGTAGACAAGAGGCCTTGTCCAACATTCTTAGAAAAAAAGGTGCAACCTATAACCAAAAAGGGTTCTATCATTCTTCTCCGTTGGGTGAAAAGGTTTTTTACCTAGAACCAAAAAGGGTTGTCCTACAAAGACAGCCGTAGCAGCATTTGGGCATGTTGAGCTACAAGCCTGTCTGTGTGTCTGGTTGAGTCAGAGCCGTGCTTCAGCTCAGGGCAATGTGCTGTGCTGCATCTCTAT